>NW_003299019.1:553445-577402 GCF_000151645.1 Tuber melanosporum
CTGGTAGGATAAATGAGGCTTTCAACAGGAATTGCGGAAGTAGTACTGTTCAACCAAGTATATTGAAATACTGTCTGTCGAAGTCTGCCTTTTCTATCGTAGAAACAGGCGGTCTTTAAATACACAAATCTGTTCATGTCCAGCATGAACGAAACTAATCAAAGGTATCAATCGATACACTTTGGGAAAACTCTTTAAGTATCAAAGCGATACTTAAAACAAAACATAAAATAAAACCAAGTATCAAACGATACTTTAAAACAAACCAAGTATCAAACGATACTTAAAACAAAACATAAAACAAAACCAAGTATCAAACGATACTTAAAACAAACCAAGTATCAAACGATACTTAAAACAAAACATAAAACAAAACCAAGTATCAAACGATACTTAAAACAAACTAAGTATCAAATGATACTTAAATCAAAACATAAAACAAAACCAAGTATCAAACGATACTTAAAACAAACCAAGTATCAAACGATACTTAAAACAAAACATAAAACAAAACCAATAACCGAGTACCCGTACCGGTTACAAAATGGGTCCCTAAGAGGGTTTTGCTCCTTCAACTAATTTAATTTCATAATCGAAGGTTCTTTTAAGCAACAATTTTACCATCATTTGCAGGAGAAATCGCTTTTTGAATTTCAGGTAGTGTTTTGGAAGAGAATCATATTTGATCTGGTTAGAATCTTCTATGGTTCTAATTCTTCCTATTTGAATCACATATTCATCTGAAGCAACTGTCTCGTCATATTCAACCATATTTGCGATTCCTTCGTCTTCTTCTTCCACACAAAGTTTTCATTTGAGATCTTTGAATTCCTACTTTGTATGTTCTCCCATATTACATAAGAAGAGTTCTGAATGCCACCACCTAAAAGGGATTATCATCCTCTAATCTCCTGCTGCTGCGATTTCACACGCAACTTTGGACATGTGTAACGTGTTAGCAAGGTACTAGTCATGTTATCGGTAAAAATACAATAGTTGACAGGTGGCCTGCTCTACCAGAGGGGAGGCGAGAGCAGAAAACTAAATGAGATTTCGAAGGTGTACTGAGGAACAAAGAAGTAACCGTTCAACCAAGTATATTGAAATACTGTCTGTTGAAGTCTGTCTTTTCCATCGTGGAATCAGGTGGTCTTTAAATACACAAATCTGCCCAGGTCTAGCATAAACGAAACTAATCAAAGGTATCAATCGATACACTTTGGTAAAACTAATTAAGTATCAAAGCGATACTTAAAACAAAACATATAACAAAACCAAGTATCAAACGATACTTAAAACAAACCAAGTATCAAAGCGATACTTAAAACAAAACATAAAACAAAACCAAGTATCAAACAATACTTAAAACAAACCAAGTATCAAAGCGATACTTAAAATAAAACATAAAATAAAACCAATAACCGAGTACCCGTACCGGTTATAACATGTACTTCTTTTGTACTATTTCAAGCCAAATAGAACCTGTGTAAAAATTTCCTCCTGATGGAGCTGATACTCCATCAAAGCCTTGAATATTAACTGGATTTGGTCTCTCTGTAAACAGAATTTTTAGTTTCTTTATGAGTTCTTTGTTGATTAGGAACACATTGGATCATGAATCCAACAGTACTCATATTTTGTAGCTCTGACAATTTGGGTTTATAATGTAAATATAAGCATGTCCCTCAGGACAGTTATATCTTGTAGGTTTCTGTGTGCTAATAGCATGTTTCTTTGGGTAAGATGTCGAGTCATCATTCTGTAGTTTTGACATATCCGAGGTTTTGATAATAACTAGAATGTTTGTTACCGCATCCACGCAGTTTCAACCACTTAGGTCTCCTCAGACAAACTTGTTTTCTTTTAGTATATTGGGCTGCCTACTACTAGTAGTCTTTACCTCCTGCCGAGGAGTTCCCATACCCTCCACCTTTACTACCTGTGGAACCAATCTAGGGAGTTGTAACGATCCCTCTCCAGATAGTTAGTTCTTGGCGACGGGGAACGATACTTCTCGTTTCTGTCTCTTTCTTCCTTTGTCATACGATAGCTCTAGGCTTCTGCCTACGTTACCGATAGTACAAGACCTTTGTCTTCTATCAGGAACACCTATCGTAAGCTTTCTCTAACTTGTCTTTGTAGAGAACCTTCCTTAGCGTAACAATAGTGTCGTAGTAAAGATAAAGATCGTAAAGGTGTTTTATATTTGTTAAAGTAATAAGTAGGAAAGGTACTTAGAACAAAGAGTGAAGAACCTATCCTCCTCGGCCGCATCGGCCTCCTTATATAGTGTTCTTCCGCCCATAGTCATGTGACCTAAAGTGGTCACATGTGCGAAACAAAATCATAACAAACTAATCATGTAACCAACATGGTCACATGTTCAAAACCCATGACCTCATAGCGAGGTCATGTGCAAAAAACTCATAAACCAATCATAACACAATAAACCAATCATATGACTCGACCAAGTCATATGTGCGAAACATAAATGATATGCATAAGGCTTACCTGCAAGGCATACTTGCAAGGTACACTCACAAGGCACACTCGCCCTATGTACATCCCATGACTCATATTTGAGCCATGTGTGAAAGCATCACAAATCCCACACATAACAAATCATATGACCCAAATGAGTCATATGTGTGAAACAATAACATACCTGTGACTCATAACTGTGCGTCACGTAAAAACCCTTTCCTCGCTAAGCCACGTTCGTGATATTAGCTTCCCTCCTCTTAAGCCTGAGTCCCATCAGGCTTTTTCTCCCAGTTTCAATAGTTCCCATCCTACTGAGCTCATGGTCCTTCTCAGCTTGTGGAACTTTTCATCTGCCATCCTCCATCTGACCCTTACCGATTCCAGAGTCAGATTCGCCATCTCAATCGTGTGCCGCTGATTATCGTTAAGCTGTCTAAGCTCCGCGATCGCTTTGTCATTTGCCGAAATTGTGGCCTCGGCTTGGCCCAGTTGTTCTCGGAGTCCCCGGATCTGCCTGTGTAGGCTCCTGACATCCGGTTCCATGTCTGCCGAGGAGATTTGGGCCCCTCCCTCCTTGGACCACGTCCTCGTGGCCCATGCCTTTCTGGCATCTTCTGCTTCCAACTCTTTTCTGCTTCCATCCTTCTGCGGGTAGAATCCCGCAGATATTTTCTGTGCCCTGTGCATCCTGCACCCCTTTCTGAAGCATTGTTGCCAATGCTTCAGGACGTGGTCTGGGCGTGGGCCACACTTTCGACATTTTCTCGGGAACCATCCTGAGCCTTCTTTGTCGCTAAAATGTGTTTGGCAACCGTCATCATAGCATACCATCCATGACATGGTGTTATGCTGTGTTTGTCTTTCCCTTTCCTTGAGTTCTTCATCGGTTGGCCCCATGAATGAGTATTCAGGGCTGGTGGGTGTAGTTTGGCGGGGGCTATCGCCCCAGCCCTCATGTTGCTGCAACGGCGCGGGAGTCTTTCCCTTTTCTTTGTCTTGGTTGAACGTGATTGTCACCTAGGCCGGGATTGCCTGGGTATCACTGGTGGAAGGTTGAGATGGCATCTTGTGCGTTTTCGAAGTTGTGTGCGAAGTACTAAGTTTTATCGTGTTTGCGAGAATATCCTGTCCACTTGGCTCGGTATTGGAGGTGACCATGGAAGAAGCGGGAATCGACTATTTTGTCGAGCTCATATTCTGGTTCTCCGTCGAGTTTGATCGGAGGAGGAGGAATAAGTGTTTGTGAAGGAAACTTATTGTCGTTGTGTAATTCGAGGAGTGAGATGTGGAATGTATTGTGTATTCGCATTGAGGGGGGAAGGTCGAGTTTATAAGCTCGGCTGCCCACTTTTTCCAATATCCTGAAGCGTCCGATTTTCTTGTAGTCCAATTTCTTTGATGGTTGTGTCGTCTGAATATCGCGTGATATTAGCCATACCATATCTCCTGGTTGTATGTTCGGATCCGGTCTTCGGTGCTTATTGTATTGTTCTTTTTGCCGGTGTTGTGCTTGACTTATCTCGTATTGTAAGGTTTCATGTAGTGTTCCCATATCCGTTTTCTCCGGTATCACATCATTAATCGTATGATATGTGGTCTGACTTTGTGGATGTTCTCCGTAATTCGCGAAGAATGGTGTTGTACCGATCGTTTCTTGCTTTCCATTGTTGTATGTGAATTCGGCCATTAATAACAGCTTGTACCAATTATCTTGTTGATAATTGACGTAAGCCCTTAAATATTGTTCGAGTATCGCATTTACCCGTTCCGTTTGTCCATCCGTTTGTGGGTGGAACACTGTGCTCATTCTGTTTTGTATTCCCATTTCTCCAGTTTCCTTTTTCCATAGTCCTGATGTGAATAGTGTTTCTCGATCGGTGACGATATTCTTGGGTAGGCTATGAAGTCGGAAGACCTCTCTGAAGAAGGTTTGTATAAAATCCCTCGTGTTAATATCTTTTCTAACCGGAATGAAATGGCTCATTTTGGTCAGACGATCCACGACGACCAGGATGCTATCGCAATTTTCCGATGTTGGTAGGTCCGTGATGAAATCCATAGAAATTGTTTCCCATGGTTGTTCAGGAATTTGGTTTGATTTTAGTAATCCATTTGGTGCGTGTTTAGCCGTTTTCTTTCTTTGGCGTATGTCGCAGTTTTTAACATATCGTTTGACATCTTCACACAGTCCTGGCCAATAGAATGACCTCGTGATGAATTCCGTGGTTTTAGCCGTTCCTCCGGGTCCTGCCGTTCGGATATCGTGGTGTTGTCGTATGATGTTTGTCCTTATCTCCTCTTCTTCCTGGACCCATTGTTTTCCGTCGTACCACATATCTCCGTCCTTCCATTGGCATAAACCCAGAGCAATTCCTGTCATCTCTTTTTTTCCTTCCTCCAAAGCTTCTCTTATTGTCTGAATTGTTTTGTCTTTCTCGTTTGCGTTCTCGATTCCTCTTTCCTCTGTTGATGTGAATTGGATAACCTCCATTGCCTCGAAGTAGGTTTTTGGTAATAGTGTTTGTGTTTTTTGTTTGATTTTTTCATCTTCTTTCGTTTGTGGTTTGTCGCTTGTAATCCTTGTGAGAGCATCTGGCTTTCCACTTTCTTTGCCTGGTCGGTATTCGATTTTGAAGTTGTATTTGCTGAGGTGTTCCATCCATCTTATCTGGCGGTCATTCAATTCTTTCGTAGTCATGAACGGCACCAGGTTCTTGTGGTCGGTTAGAATTCGGACTGGATGGTCGTTGTTCGAAACGTATCTTCTCCATTCTTTTAATGCTTGAACTATTGCTAATAGTTCTTTGTTTGCAACATCGTAGTTGCACTCCGCAGGGGTCATTGTCTTGGATCGATAGGACACTGGCCTCCATTTTCCATCGTGGCATTGTTGCGATAGTATGCCTGAGCATACATATTTTGAGGCATCCGTCTCGATCATTGTCCGTTGGTTTGTGTTGAAATGGACCAATATGGGTGCTGATGTTAGATGCGTTCGTATTGCATCGTATGCTTTTTGTTCCGTTTCTCCCCATTCCCATTTCTTGTCTTTTTTCGTTAGGTTATAGAGTGGTTTTACAAGCCTGCTAAACCCCTCTATGAACCTTTGATAAAAGTTGCAGAATCTCATAAAGCATTGAACATCTGTTTTGTTGTTTGGTTTTGCCCAATCCCATATGGCTGCTGTTTTGACAGGGTCGACCTTGACCCCACTGCAATTGATAATGAATCCAAGATATTCCATTTCTTCTTTATGGAATTTGCATTTTGTTGGTTTAATCTTCATTCCTGATCCTTGTATTGCGGCCATGATATTGCTAATGTCCTTTTGGTGTTGTCGTATGTTTTCCGAGTATATGAGTACATCGTCCAAGTATACGATGCAGCATATGTCGAGGTACTTATTGAGTACCTTGTTGATCCATCTCTGGAATGTAGCCGGTGCATTGGTTAGCCCGAAGGGCATAACCAAGTATTCGAACATTCCGTATCTTGAGGCGAATGTAGTCTTCCATTCGTCTCCTGCCTTGATGCGTATGTTGTGGTATGCATCCTTGATGTCAAGTTTGGTGAAGTATTTTGCTGACCGTAGTCTATCCAGTGCTTCTCCAATCAAGGGTAGTGGATATCGATCCTTCTTGGTAACCGAATTGAGGACTCTGTAGTCTACACAGAGTCTCATTTTTCCATCTTTTTTCTTGACGAATAGTATTGGCGATCCCCCTGATGCGAAAGAGTCCCTGATCCATCCTCGCTTCAGGTTTTGCTCGATGTACTTCCTAAGTTCTTCGAGCTCTGCTTCTCCTAGTGGGTATAACCTTTTGTAGGGGATTTCCTTTGTTTTTCCTGTTTTTTTTGTCTTTGTCCAGGTGAATTTCGTGATCGATTCCTGGTCTTCAAGGTGGTAGCCCTGTAGCTTCCTCTTCTTGAAATCGGTTCATGAATTGATAGTATTCTTTTGGAATCAATTCTTTCCATCCCTTTTTGATTTTGGTATTTCTTATCCTGGATTGCTAGCTCTGTGCTGATATTGATTTTCACTAGGACTGCTTTTTCGTCTTCTTATGTCCATTTGAGAATTCCTGTTGTATCTCCTCTTCGATAGCGCCTCCCAAATGCTTGTGCTGTGATCTCCTTGATCTCGACTTTTGTTGTTGTATCGGGCTGGTTTTGGTCCGTGCTTCCAAATCTCTTTTCTCCTCTCGTGGTTCCTTCCAGTTGATCTACTTCGTGTAGATCCTCATTGTTGATTTTTTCGATTATCAACTGTGCGATATGATCGCCCTTTTGGACTTGGTAGTCCTCTGGAGCCAGGTTGGCTAGGACCACTTTGACTTTTCCTGTATAGTCGACATCGATCACCCCTGCCATGGTCATAAGTCGATGTTTGACTGCTAGACCACTGCGGGGTGCTATCCGTCCATAGGTGCCTTCTGGTAGTCCAATGGCTATTCCTGTCTTTATCATTGCTTGTCCGTTGGCAGGTATCTTGATCTCTTCGTTGGCATACAGGTCGTGTCCTGCTGCCCCTTTGGAACCCTTAGTAGGCACTCTTGCCTCTTGGTCCAGTCTTCGTATCCGGACTTTCTTATCTTGCCGTATCTCGTTAAACTTTGCATGCAAAGTTTCTTCTTCCGTTTCTCGTATCGGTGTCGAGTAAACTACCGGTGAACTATTGAGACATTGTGTCGCACATAGTTCGCTGGTAAAGATCATTTTATTCTCGTTCCAATTGATCGTCGGATTGTGCTTTCTTAACCATGGCATCCCTAAGACTATCTCATGGTTTTTAAGATTTCCCACCTGGAAGGTTGCCGTTTCTCTATGGCTGTCAATGTCCATAGGTACTGTCATCGTATGGGTTATGGGACCCATAGCGCTTGGCTTCCCATCCGCTAGGTAGACTTGTCTTATTTTCTTTGCTTGTTTGGTGTGGAGGCCGTATTTGTCGCAGATTTCTTTGTCAATGAAGTCTTCGGTAGCTCCAGAGTCGAGTATTGCATATATTGTTGTTTCTTCGTTTTCTTTGTTGTATATCTTTGTTTTGATCATCACATGATCTCCATCTCCCTCTCCTCTTTGTATGTGTAGTGCCGTGTAGTAGTTCGCTATCTTGATAGGTTTTCCAGGTCCACATCTTGGGTCTTCCAGACCACCGATTACTGGGGACCCTCGTCGTTTTCCGCCGGTGAATCTTCTGCAATCATTTCACGAATGTTGCTCCTTTTTTGACTTTGGAAATGATTATTTCCAGCAGCTCTGGTCCCTTGGTATCCACTGTCGGGTCGGCTTCTGCATTCTCATATCCGATGTCCTGCTTTCCCGCATCTCAGGTAGAGTTTCCTGTTCATTCTTCTGGCGTATTCTTCCTTAGACAGGTTCAAAGCAGGTCCTGCTCTTGACTTGTCTAATTCCATTGGCTCACCTGGTGGTAATGCTTGACTTTCTCCACGAGCTGCTTGTGGTTTGAAGGTCCCATCCACATTCCTGGATGATTGGACCACCCTAGGTGTGATAGTGTTTTCTGAGTTGCTTCGAACCATGTTTAGTTTGCTTTCCTTATCAATCACCCATCTTGCAAATCGTTCTGCTATAGTATAGCGCAAGTCTGAGATTCCCCATGCATCCCGGAGTCTCTCACTGCAGTTTCTCAGGAGGATGATATAGAGAGTAGCATCATCAAATTCAGCCTCGTATTCCAATAGCCTGCATTCGTTCCAGTATGCCGAGAATGTTTGTTTTCCTTGTTGGAGTTTTTCCAGCTTTCATCTTGTGGTTTCTTTGGCATTTGGATCTCCGAATTGCTCGAAGAGTGTTGCCTTAAACTCCTCGTATATGACCCATTCTCTCTGCTTCCTTCTATCTTGGAAGGGCATGATCCATTGTTCCGCGAGTCCTCTGAGTAGAGATTCCACATATGGAATCTTAATTTCATCATAGTGATCTCCGTATCCCTTAACGGCAAAATATCCCTCGCATTGCGCTAACAATATTCGTAGCTTATCTTCAGCTCCTTCATATGTGTCGGGCTCCTTTGCTTTTGGTTGTTGGATGTTGCCTTGTCCTGTGTTTCTTGTTGCTGCGAGAAATGTCTGAAACTGATTTTCAGTCATCTCAAGTATACTAGTTCCTGGTGCCGGAACGGCTGGGGCCGGTGGCCCAGGTACTGCGGATCCCGACATTCTCTCGGGCCGTGGAGTTCCAGCAGGAGAGCTATCAACTGGTGATCCTTTCTCTGGGATTACTGGACTTGCTGCTCTCGAGGGTTCTGCTGAGACGTGGTCTAGGGCGTCACTAAATCCTCCTAGATTAGGATTTTGATGGTCGATGTCAATATCTCCTTCCCTGTCTGGGTTGAAGGATGCCGTCTTGTATCGTTTGGCATCACACTAGGTGACGCTTTGTAATGTAACGATCCCTCTCCGGATAGTTAGTTCTTGGCAACAGGGAACGATACTTCTCGTTTCTGTCTCTTTCTTCCTTTGTCGTACGATAGCTCTAGGCTTCTGCCTACGTTACTGATAGTACAAGACCTTTGTCTTCTATCAGGAACGCCTATCGTAAGCTTTCTCTAACTCGTCTTCATAGAGAACCTTCCTTGGCATAACAATAGCGTCGCAGTAAAGATAAAGATCGTAAAGGTGTTTTATATTTGTTAAAGTAATAAGTAGGAAAAGTACTTAGAACAAAGCGTGAAGAACCTATCCTCCTCGGCCGCATCAGCCTCCTTATATAGTGTTCTTCCGCCCATAGTCATGTGACCTAAAGTGGTCACATGTGCGAAACAAAATCATAACAAACTAATCATATAACCAACATGGTCACATGTTCAAAACCCATGACCTCATAGCGAGGTCATATGCAAAACACTCATAAACCAATCATAACGCAATAAACCAATCATATGACTCGACCGAGTCATATGTGCGAAACATAAATCATATGCATGAGGCTTACCTGCAAGGCATACTCACAAGGTACACTCACAAGGCATACTCGTTCTATGTACGTCCCATGACTCATATTTGAGCCATGTGCGAAAGCATCACAAATCCCACACATAACAAATCATATGACCCAAATGAGTCATATGTGTGAAACAATAACATACCTGTGACTCATAACTATGCATCACGTGAAAACCCTTTCCTCGCTAAGCCACGTTCGTGACAGGAGTCTCTGCCATTGTCTAGATATTATGGAAACAAAAGACGCATGCGTAGGGCAGATTGTCTGTCTCTTTGATAACCTTTCTAGGCTTATTCTCCACTCACGCTTAACTGTAAACAGTGTCCTTACTTTATTGTACTCTGTTCGGTACCAGCGCAGCACCTAAAAAGTTGTAATGATCCCTCCTTGGATAATTAGTTCTTGGTGACAGGAAACGATACTTCTCTTCTCCTATTTCTTTCCTTAGTCTTACAATAGTACTAGGCCTCTGCCTACATTATCAATAGTACCAGACCTTTGTCTTCTGTCAGGAACACCTATTATAAGCTTTCTCTAACTCTTCTTCATGAAGAGCTTTCCTTGGCGTAACAATAACGTTGCAATAAAGATAAAGATCGTAAAGGTGTTTTATATTTGTTAAAGTAATAAGTAGGAAACGTACTTAGAACAAAGTGTGAAGAACTTATCTTCCTTGGCCGCACCGGCCTCCTTATATAGTATTCTTCCCGCCTGTAGTCATGTGACCCAAAGTGGTCACATGTGCAAAACCAAATCATAACAAACTAGTCATGTGACCAAAGTGGTCACACGCTTAAAACCAATAACCTCATAGCAAGGTCATGTGCAAAAACTCATAAACCAATCATAATGTAATAAACAAGTTATATGACTCAACTGAGTCATATGTGTGAAACCCATGACCTCATAACAAGGTCATGTACAAAACATAAATCATATATACAAGGCATACCCATACGGCACACTCGTAAGGCATACTCATTAGGCACACGTCTCATGACTCATAATCGAGTCATATGCGAAACATAACAAATGATAATATAATAAGTCATATGACCCAAATGAGTCATATGCGTGAAACAATAACATACCTATGACTCATAATCATGAGTCATGTGAAAACCTTTTCCATGCCAAGCCACATTCATGACAAAAGTAGTAATTAAAGGTAAGGTTTAGAGTTCTTGTACCTATTTCTCATATAGATCAAAGATGTACTTTGCTTTTCCTCTAGATTTTTTATATTAGTCCTACTATCACTCCTTCCAGTACCATTGGTACTGTCTGTTTCCTGTTTAGGTTTTAGTTCTTATCAGAGACCTTTCGGTTTCCTGGTCACATGCCTGACTACCCCAATGGACATGCGCCAAGTTATTAGAGATAAACTTACAATACTCCCTTGGGAAGCATAGAGGCGCCGCCAATGCTTACATTGCTCTTCATAAATCTCCTTGACCTTGTAGCAAGAAGGATGCGTGTACTCCCACTCAGGTCAGAATTGCAAAGTTGATTCCTTCGCTTTGACGTCCTCTTTTGCTGTTGATTTTGACTCCTAGAGAGTATGTCTCTTCTAGACTACTCAAACACTGTCGTTGTCAGTACTAATAAAATGACCTAAGTCATTTCTTCATCTTCGCCTAGTTTTTAGAGCTTGTTGCCTCTTAGAACTTGGGTGGTAGAGATCTTTCTGAGATGGTAGACTATAGTCTCCATTCTGGGCTCTGGTATCTTGAATGGGCAGTCGTCTACCCTTATTCTAGATACTTGAATTTCTCCCTAGCAGGTTTTATACTCATAGATATTCTTTCCACAATGAGTGCAATACTCTTTCAGCTTTCTTTCATCAATTGTTAACTGGATGATTCCTTCATGGGCATTTTTGAAATTTGTATGTGTCAACTTGGTACTCCCAATAGATCTCTTTGCCAGTTTCTCAGGTTCCAGTGTCTGCTTCCTCTTTTTGGAGGGACCGCCTCCCTTTATAAATAGTTTCTCCCTTTTTACCTTTAGTTGATTCTTGTCCACAGGCTTTTTATCTGAGAATGTTTTTACGAGTTTTAGCTTATTCCAATCTAGATAGTCCCATTCCTACTATTCTTCCTCATCTCTTCCTGCTTCCTAGACTGCCTGAAGGTTCCCTCTCATATATACCCTGCGAACAGGATCTGGTTGGACGGATGGCAGTGACGTATATGGTGCTATTCTGACACCTTCAATTCTGTCGTATTATAGTCACAGGACATGTAACCGGTACGGGTACTTGGTTATTGGTTTTGTTTTATGTTTTGTTTTAAGTATCGCTTTGATACTTGGTTTGTTTTAAGTATCGTTTTGATACTTGGTTTGTTTTAAGTATCATTTGATACTTGGTTTTGTTTTATGTTTTGTTTTAAGTATCGCTTTGATACTTGGTTTATTTTAAGTATCGCTTTGATACTTAGTTTGTTTTATGTTTTGTTTTAAGTATCGCTTTGATACTTGGTTTGTTTTAAAGTATTGTTTGATACTTGGTTTTATTTTATGTTTTGTTTTAAGTATCGCTTTGATACTTAAAGAGTTTTTACCAAAGTGTATCGATTGATACCTTTGATTAGTTTCGTTCATGCCAGACATGAACAGATTTGTGTATTTAAAGACCGCCTGTTTCTATGATAGAAAAGGCAGACTTCGACAGACAGTATTTCAATATACTTGGTTGAATGGTTACTTCTTTGTTCCTCAGTACACCCTCGAAGCCTCCTTTAGTTCTCAGCTCTCGCCTCCTCTCTGGAAGAGCAGGCCACCTGCCAACTATCGTATCTTTACCGATAACGTGATTAGCACCTTGCGAACACGTTACAGGACGCAACTGAGATCGATATGTATGATGATATACGGGCCCTGTAAGTAGGCCGGAGAGGGGTGTTTGATACCAGAGATTCTAATTCTGAGTGGGGTTACCCTACTTAGTGTAATTCCTAGGTGTTAGATCCTAGTATTCCTAATAGATTCCTAATACTAGAATGGTGAATGAAATCCTGTTACCCAGAGCAACCAAGGATTGCTAATCGAGGGATTATCTATCAATCCAGTGGAATAGCTTCCTGTGAATTAGTAGAAAGTTTTCCAAAAGATATCTGTTAGTTGGGTAGAGAGTTATGAAAGTTTGAAATCAGACAACCTAGAAAGGTTGCGATTATGACTACCTTTGCAGATACAACCTGCAGATGAAACTGATCATTTCATCAATGACAGAGACAATTGGGGCCACCTCAGTTCAACTTGAAAACTAGTCCATAAGTCTAAAGATTCTGACAATCGGATAATTACTATTGGGAATAGTATGATTCCCAGTTAGCTATATTGCAATTATGGAAGAGGGTGTGGTGATTTTCAGGACTTCCAGGTGTTTGCACTTTGAAGAATACCTGATGTTGCGAGTTATAATCAAAGCGGTACATAGTTGTATAATAGATAGATGTAGTCCATGAATACTCAGATGTGAAATATAAATATTGAAATGCCTCCCAAGCTTTTAGACATCATCAAGCAATGGAGAAGAGATCTTAACAATATAATATTGTTTTCATGATTCTATTCTACTTTACTTACTTTACTTTGCTCTTAGTAATCATAAACAAATCGAGTGTAATCCACGCTTTCTTAGACAATCTCTGTCTACAGAAATGAATCTTTGTTTACCTAGACAACTCCGCAGTCTATTGGATTGTCTCCGCCTAACATCCCACCTGTACCTATAACTTTATTTCTGTTTATATTAGTATATGCCCTCCCACTAACCCACCTATATATCCAACCCACCTATATATCCAACCCACCTATATATCCAACCCACCTATTATAATTTTTATTCCTGTTTGTATTAGTAAATACTCTTCCACCAACCTACCTATATTTCCATCTCTCATATTAGTATATACTCACCCACCAGTCCACCTGTATATACATACCACCTGTTATAATATTTATTCCTGTTCGTATTAGTAAATTCCTTCCTACCAGCCTACCTATAATTCCATCACACCTGTTAGTTAATACCCCCCCCTACCTGTCTATATTTTCTTCCCACTGGTACTTTGTTGTATAAAATGTTTGTTGTAGTATTATGTAGTGTTAATGATGAAGTAATTTCTGTAGAGCTGTATATAAAATTGTATTGTATTATAGGAGTGAAAGAAGTTGATGAGGAAAGAAGAAAAGAAGAGAGAGTGATGGACCCCTTTATATAGGCCTCCCTCAAAAATGCCAAGCCAGGTATGTAAGAAAATAGAATTTACCCTACTACACTTTCTACCTCTTATTATACTAAAAATAAATAGATACTATTAGAATAGTAAAAGTATATGGTTAAGACTACATTTGGCATATAGCTTTTATGGCATATTTTTTGGCATATTAAAGTTTTTATATAGGTGTGTATTTAGCATGTATTACCAAATGGCAATATATTTTTATTGTAATTATAAATTTTTACTATATATTTTTATAGTAGGGCTAGGTGCAGAATTATGAAATAACCCTCAGAAAAAGTATAAACCTCTGAACTCTGAAATAAAGAATTTCTTCTAGTAATATACACAATCAATTGTAAACCTCTATCTCTATCCAATTATTTCTTATTTTCTTAAGATGAATGAACAACAATTATTCTCAGCAAATACTCATCAATTTGAAAATACCAACTATGATTCCAATAATGAAGTCAGCTCTAACTTAGACTCTACCACCTCAGAAACTATTAGGCAGTTGAAAATTGTTAATGGCTTTTTACTTCATGTATTGGATAATGTTAAGGTTTTGCAGTATTGTAGAAAGATAATAAAATGAAGGTAAAACCTTTATATACTATGTAGTTTATTTTGGGTACTTACTCTAAGCTCAGTTATGTGACTGTGTTTTTTTTTTCTTCTTTCATACACCTGTAGCATGTTTGCTAAACTCATATATTTAATTTTTCCTCTGAATATTTTTATTAGCATATATGCTATTTTCAACTTTTATTATAATATATTTTTTATTAGTACATGCCGAATAGAGCCTAAGTATTTAATGATATTATTGACTAGCTAGCACTCCAAATAGTCCTTCACTACACTATTGGATTGAGGTAGTGTGAGCTTTTTATAATACAATAAAGTGAAATATTTAGCTTATATTTTTAATAGCTTTAGGATTTACCTCAGAATTTACAGGCTTCTGTTTTGAAGAAAGGATAATGACTGCCCTTTTATTAGTACATTATAAAGATTATGTTTTTAAATACAGCATAGAAAATAGATCTATTTATTATATACAACTATGAATTTTACTTTGATTTTGAATTTTTTTATCTCAAGTAAAAACATAGTAGAAAAGTTATCATATTAAAACATTAAAATCGAAAACAAATCCATAATAATAAAAAAAGGCTAATGAATATGGTACAGAAAACAGAATTTAGTTTTAGATTTAAACCTATATTTGGATTTGTTTATGCATGAAATTCAAGAATGGGTAAAAAATAGATATATAACTTGAAAAGAAGAGGAATTGTTGATCACAATTGAAATAGGGAAGGGCTATCCACCATGGTAACAATGTTGCTTCAATTTTGGCTTAATATAGGATGCCTACAGTAGCTCTTTATTTTATGCTTGAAATATTAGAACATCAAATTAGTATGCCTGAAGTTTTACCCTTTGGCCTTTTAAGAGAGGGTCAACATGTAAAAAGTTTGGTCATCATGTGACCTTAGTGGAATTATGTATCATATATAGATTCTGCTACTTGCGATGCTTTTTCTCCTCCTTTCTTTTTCGCTGTATAACCCCAAGATCTGCTCCAGCGGACCTGTTCCGCACTGGCAACCTGCTAAGGGGACCGGTCCTCTCTCCCTTCCTTGAAGAATACGCCTACCCATTAATAAATCCAACTTTTTTACGGGATACAAGCGTGGTAATTACGTTGAATCTTTGGCTGAAAACCAGTTTGGGGGTGAGCGTGGTCAGAGGGTGGACGTTGTGAATTATCCAGATGGACCTGATTGGTCATCAATGTCATTCGGCTATATTTCAGCATCGCTTCCTCTCTTAATCTCTAGCTCTCAAACGCCTCGCTTTAGTTGCCTTCTCTGGGGCCGTTCCCTTCTTGCTCCACCCATCTTTGCTGCCCCTTAAAGGGCTTTTAGGAAAGAATTTCTCCTTTAGAGTGATATTTTGTGATTTAGGCTTTCAATCCCCCCTGAAGATTATGAATGTACTATAATTATTGTATATTTTTTCTTCCCCTTCGCCCAGGCGCTAAAGCCTCCAGAACTCATTCCTCTCTGCTACGGTTTCCCTACGTACTTTATAAACCGCGTTGATCGGTGATAGCTTTGATGCTACGTAACCCCTGTCCATTTCCACTGTCAAACACCTCCCAATCCCATAATCTCCATCCCCGACCAATACCCTATCCAACAGCTTGAACAGTCATGCCACCTAAATCTCTCTCCCCTGCGAAACTCTCGCAAGTTCTTGCTCATATACACTCCCTAAATACGGCACACACTCTAAAAGACCTCGAAAAGATCATTCCCGCAGCAACTGGCGTCTCAGGGATGTTGGTAAAAGATTACCTAACAGCACTCGTTGACGAAGGGCTCCTTAGGGTAGAGAAAATCGGTAGCGGGAATTGGTATTGGGCTTTCCGTTCCGAGGAAACCAACACGAAACGGCGAGTTCTAAAGAATTGTCTCGAAGAGAAAGAGAAGCTTTGTTTGGCGATTTCAGAACTGAAAAGGGCAATTGGTGAAATAGGTGCCGATGAGGGGGGTGAAAAGGAGGAATTGGTGGGGAGGGTCCAGGAATTAAAGGTGGTAAGGGCGGGTATAGCAGCTGAGCTCATGGGGTATGAAGAAGGGAATGTGAGTAGGTTGAAGAGAGAGATTGACGAAATAAAGGCCAGGGTTAATCTGACTATTGGTAAGTCTCACCCCCGCAGACGTAGGTTTAGGCTAATAGGGTAGACAATCTTTACACGTTGGAGAAGTACGTGAAGGACGTTACCGGTGGAGACAAAGAAACCCTCGATGGTTGCAGAAAAATGTTCGGCATGGAAGAGGAGATGGAATATGTCTGAATGTACTTGTACTTTGGCAGGGTAAGCTAACCATGCCTTTCACTGGGGCAACGTAAGTAAAGCCATTCAGGGGATTAATTATTTCTAGGGTCATGGCACGTCGCTCTAGTATCCTTAACCTTAAGGTCCGAACCAAGTTTGAATAGAGCACGACACAATACAAGACTGTGCGATACGGTACTGTAACTCACAGTAAACTTACTTACGAGACTCCGTTAGTCGGACTAGCACGGAAAAACACTTTATAGATCCCAAGGGAGGTGAATCAGTGGATGAGAGGGTTCACACGCGGAGTCCAGAGGAGGAAATGGAAACTCGATTTGGATTTCCAAATACATAACCAACCCCAAGCATTGGGGATAAGAGCATCATGAACCCAACTTGGCTTTCAGTAGCGCCCTCCTCCGTACAAGGTTCCTCATTGCTATGAAATTCTCCTCATTGGTCTTTGGCCCCACTGTCTCCTGATATCCGGGACCGGAGGTTGATTTAGTGCACTCCTGTTGACATAAACAAAACGCAATCTATCGGGCATTTTTACCCCTGTTCCTATAGGATAAAATAGTAGCCAGGCGGCTATCGTCTGCCGGATGACCATATTGGCGATGTGGGCGTTGAACTAAATTCCAGATTTGTTGTCGTGTAGAGTTGCCAGCTATTTTCCACCCACAAGGGCGGCGTTCGACTACCCAATGCCAAAGGGAGAAGGGTCCTTTTCTAGTTTACGTATCATAGGGGAAGGGCATTATGGCAAAAAAGGGCATTACCCTGAGTTCATGACCCCACCTTGGGAGAAATGCCCGAGTGGTCTCACTACTCGAGTACCCAGCAATCCAGGAATAGCAGCACCCATAAGGTTTGGCAAAGGGGCAGTAAGGGATGATGTAGTGCAAGAGACACTGAGCCATGGGAGGGTTCTGTATGGGGTCTTGGTATTTTGAAAATAATGTTAGTTTTGGTGAACCCCTTCCTTTGTATCTTCATTTTTCCTCCTTCTTTTTCTTCTTTTTTCTAATATCGCTTTATCCTCATCTGACAAACATTTGCCCGAGGAGTGGACCCCAATGACTATGAGCGTAGTCATCTCAACTTGACATAAACTATGGCAGGATGGCAAAGTACACAATTACCCGGCATCCAATTTTGCTGCTGGGGATTCCTTTTTCCGGTGCCGCGGCGTACTCGAGTACTATACCTTGCAGCGGTATCCTACGGTGCTCAAACACACGGCATTATTAGAGCACGACACGAGTGAAGAAGGTTGTGGGACAATAGAGGTTCCAACTAAGAGCGGGGAATACCCTGTCTGCAATTACCGACCGGGTTCAATAGCATTAATGCTCCCCTCCATTCATGCTCCGGATCACGATATCGTTGCCGCCGTACCGGTACTTGAGTACAGTACAGTACTATCCGGCAAACGCTGGTATCGCTCTTCAATGTTCTAAATTTTTACCGCCCTTGCCACGCGCTAAGTGGACCACTGGTAACTGCGATTCCACCTTCGGAAATTTTGGATTTGGTGTGTAAGCTTTATTTCCTTCTTTATCCTATTCCTTGCTTTGATCACGCGAAGGGGTCTTTCTCGCAATTTTAGCGTTTTGAGAGCAATGTTTGGCTGAGCTACACTAACTCGTATTCGTGAACGGCAAAGCTTTTCAGATGTCACGCTGCCTCCTCCTGTAACACATACCCGCGGGGACCGCACCCGTCCGAGGTGTTAATTTATGATAGTTTCCAGGTCGCCAGTCTGTTGTGATCCAGAATGGGCGGCTATAAACCTTCCCCTTGTTTAACGACCCAACTTACTCGAGTACCGGTACTGGTAAATCAAACCTCCCTTACAGCACCCCCCTCCCATTGCCTAAGCGATGCCATATTCGAGTTTCTTGCAGGGGCTCATAGAGCGCCCGTACTCGAGTACCGTATAGTACGAGTACTCGTAAAGTACTTGGCCCCTTCATTATGGGCCAAAAGCAAGTGGCTAGTGTCGCAGTCCTGGGCTAGAATAAGAATCTGACAAGCCAAGGTTTTGAGATAAGATTGGATACCGGTAAGATGGGAGGGGGTGTCGTCTTAATAGAAAGATGAGGATAGGATTACACCAATAAAGCGATAATGCATCTAACGCAGTGCCTGGTGCGTGCGCATCGTGTTTCATGTCCCAGCAAGTTGAAAAATCCCCGCAAGGGGGAACCGTTTCGCACCCCCTTTGAGAGAATATTATTCTCATATCATATCATACCGTTCCTAGCTCTTGGGTTGAGCCCTCAGGGCATTACGTGTTTGGGTTTCGCGAGCTGTTCTCCACCATTTTGAGACGAGGTCGACTTTTGGAATGGCGAATCCAGAATTTCCCAAGGCTGAGTACAGTACGAGTACTGTACTAGTACTCGTACCGCACAACGAGTACTCTACGTAGACTACCCGTGCTGTATCATAGCTCGAGTCCTTTACAAGGCTAGGTTGGCTGGGCCAACGAGAATTGTGCAAACTCTCTAGACGCATGCAAAGGCTCTGACAACCTACCCCGTTATTCATAATCTGCAGCCTTTTTTCCAACGGACACGGTATTCGGAAATAAGCCAAGCGATGTTTTGGAAGAGTCCTTCAATCTCCCGATCGTGTGGTTCCTGTTATCGCTGACCGAATTACCGGTTGGGACAACAGATTCCCACGCCAGGGCTCGAGCATGATCTTCTGAAAGGAGTGGATTGGGGGGCCGTGAAGAGGAGCCACAAGGGGGAAGCCATAAATCGCATTTTTCCAACCGCTGACGTTTTGCAAGTGGTCTGTGCTCTGATTCAGGTACCAAAATCATGATCAGGGACGGTACTCGAGCACAGTACCGCACAGCTCAGGGGTCGAGACTGCGGCATGAGGCCGGCCCGAGAAGGCGTGGGTAGAGACGGTGCACGCTGTTGAGGCGCAGTCGTGAGGCTCTACTCTGCGCTGCGAGATGTCGTGGGCATGCGCAGAATGGTGAATCCAGAATACGCTGCATCCCTTCACTGGTCGCCAGGAAGCAAGCCCCCTTCTGAAGAGCGTCTCCTGTAACACCAACTAAGATTGGAAAAAATTGCTTGTACCTACCGAGGGGCAGTAGATACTACAAGCCTACGGTCTGCGCCTCACCCGACAAAGCTCTTTTGCGGGGTATGACAGGGTTTGGCTGTGGCGAGCAGTAGCTATCTGACACGATTTACAGCGCGAACGTCGCAGGTTGAGGACTAGCCAATCAAGTTCGCACTCCTTGGAAGGAGTACCCAAAACCCTCTCCCTATTCTCCTACTGATGGCGGTGTAGACACTTTAAAAGGCGATAGTGCCGCCTTTTCCCAAAAACTCCTATTCGTAAAGATTCAGATTCTTCTCATACGTGGTTTTTTTCCTTTTCTTCCTCTCCTTTGATCTTCTTTTCTACTGGTGAGTCTTCCCATTCCTGGCCTTGTTAGTATCATGCTATGTATAGTACTAGTACAATGTCATTTGATAGTACCGTAGTTGGCGAATCTAACCCTCTCTTACCGAAAGAGTATGCCTTACTGACGTCGTGGTGATTTGTGCAGGCTGTGCCATATATTTTCTTTTTTTCACTCGCTCCCCGGTTTCTTAGCTCAGCCTGCTTCATCAACTTTAATTGTTTTTCCGTCAACATTGGCGACTTCTTTTGCCTTCTTTATAAAAGTGCTTGGACCTCCGCATCAACTAGAATTCTCATCAGCAACTTCATCGCACGCTTCACTCGCTATTGCCACAGCAACACCAAAGCACCAAACAAAACATCAAACCGTTTAGTATCGCAAATCGAACAATCGACTTGCCTTAGAACCGGTCGGTGACTACGCTACAAAAGCCTTTCCTACCTGACGAGCTCATTGCACTATAATCTCCCATTACCTTACGCACTTCCGAACCAATATCTCAAATATCTACACAAATGCCTTGCATGACCCGTTACCCCACCCCCCCCACTTATATCTCGCCCGGCACCAACACCGCCAATCTGGCTTCTGCCGTCTGCGCACACTCAAAACAGGATCGCCGACCCTCGATAATTCAATCTTGTTCTCCGCCGGTGTCGGATACAACACCTGAACCTGCCAAGTTCATAATCACGTTAAAAGGCAGAACTGAAGAGAAAACTTTAGTCTCCAAGTGCTCGCCGCCAGAGAGATGGTCCGGGGCGGTGGTGACTTCTGAGAGATCAAGCTACATCCATATGGGTATGAGGCGTCGGGAGTCTCTCCAAAGACCAGGCGTCGAGGGTGAAGGATGTTCAGGGAGCGATACTGCGAGTGAGACCGAAAGTTCCTACGGGGGCGAAAGATTCGGGGAGCGATGCTGCGAGTGAGGCTAAGACTTCCTAGAGCAGTGGAGGTATTGGCTTAGCTCGGGCATCAGGACTGGGGCCACAAGGATGAACGAGGCTGGGGGGGTTTCAATCTCATTTTGTTTTTTTTGTTTTTTTTTTTGGCTATAATTTGGGGGGTTTTTTTGACGGGTTATTGGATTGTAATCTTTTTTGTATTTTTGACGGGTTACGATTTCTTCACTGTATCCTAGGGCTATGGCTTCAGTGTTTCGGGTTTTTGGGTTTTCTTTTATCAGATTCCTGTTTTTGCCTCGCCTTATTTCACTTTTTTTATAGAGAATTTTTTCTTGGGCTCGGTGGCTTTCTAATGACCTTGAGTTCTTTCGCCCTCCT
Source organism: Tuber melanosporum (assembly GCF_000151645.1). Classification (NCBI taxonomy): domain Eukaryota; kingdom Fungi; phylum Ascomycota; class Pezizomycetes; order Pezizales; family Tuberaceae; genus Tuber; species Tuber melanosporum. Next base: position 574,707 of record NW_003299019.1, read on the forward strand.
GTATGATACTTTTGCGGTTTTTCCATAAATTTCAAGACCTAGAAGAAAACACCTTAAATTCTTCTTTTATCATACGCGTGCAAGTTCTTCCCCCGGGAAAGGGCGGAAGTCGTAAATACTCAGCCATAACTCGTACCACTGCCCTACACCCCACCCCAACACTATATTTATCTCCCACAATCTCAAAATAAACCTTCATCCTGCGGAAAAGAAAGAAACATATTTCCGAACACCCTCGTAGAAAAGGGTAAAACAAAATTAAATAAAAAACAAATAATGCACAGTTCGAGGTTCAAACCGACTCCCTCCCCCAACCACAACTTCCCGGACACTAGCAGTCCGGGTTACTTAGCTAATGAAACCGTCCGCGCATTCCCGCCCCAACTACATGAGGATTCTCACAACCTCTCACTCGCTACCGAACCAGCGTTGTCGAGGCATCAAACGGGGGGGGGAAACAAATTCTTCGCAAGCGACGCGACGAGGGAACAGAACCCCGACGATCCCTTTATTCAGCGGGAGCGGAATTAGTGGTGTGTGTGGGAACATCTTGAAAGGGCCACCGTGAGAGGTTGATTTTCCGTTCGACCAGTGGGTTGCGAACACGCGAACCAGCGTGTCGTCGCAACATGGTCGGTTGAATGCTGTGGGTGGATGTTAGATGCGATTGTTTTACTGGGTGCGGATCGGGAATTAGTTCTTACTACGGCAGAGGGGCGGAGGGGCAGAAAGAAAAAAAAGTGTCCATCGGTGGGAGCTATTTTTTTTTTTCGAGGATGTTTTTTTTTTTTGTCATTGTTTTGCTGTGTGTGTGCTGTGTATGTGCGGTACAGTGCAGTACTGTACGAGTAGGGTACTCGGGTAGGGGAGATGATCCGTGGACGTCGTATAGTTCAAACTACCGTGGTATCCCCCAAATAAAGTATCGCAAAGCGCTCACGAGATCCCTTCTCTTTACAGTCAATAGGCATGACTGCATATTGGAAACGACCCTTCATCGTGAATGCTCACGGACAAACCTTGGTATCCGGGTATATTTGGGACGGACGAAGATTTATGGAGTAATAGAAGGTCATATCTGCATGTTTGACTCTTTCAATGCTCCTCCCTCCGCCCCTAGCGAGGAAAGTTCCGGCGAGCCGGTGGGGGAGCCCAGATTGGGATGGGCGGTGGTGGTGGTGGAGGGTTTGGTTTTGTGGTAAGGTATGCATGCAAACCGTACCTGGCTATTATACTAGCACTCGAAGATTGTTGCATGCATCTCGGGGTAGATTCCTGCGATGGATGGGAAAGTGTCGTTTGGAGGTATTTTTTCTGACTGGATAAACTTGCGAGTGGAGGTACTGGTACCGGTATGGCAACGGGAAGGGTTTTGGAGAGATGTCACTGGGTGGACTTATGGTCATTTTGCGTTTCGGGGGGTGCACCATAAGGTACATATGCTCGGGGGATTGGTGGATGAAGGAGGGTGGGATGTTCCTTTCCCTCTTGTGTTCTACGAGACGGTTCTGGGTGTTTCCGGAAGCGCTCCCTGGGGGTGATGGGCGATTTGGTTTACTTGAGGTTTGGTTTTGTCTTATTCCTTTCTTTTCCATTTTTCTTTTCTTTGGGGAACGTTTTATCTGGTAATCCTCCACCTAGAGTAGTGCTTCTATTACCCCGCTTACGGTAAAACCCCTGCCTCCGCTGTAGCACCCCGAGTCATGTCAGCATCTTGACGTTGGCCGAACCTGAAAAGCACCAGTATTGGCCCACCACGGATTCGCTTGCCCCGGACTTTTTCCTTCCTCCTCCTTCTTTCAAAATTGACCACCGGTGCATATATCAAGTAATAGTACCCCGCGGGGGCCTCGAACCGCCGTTCTCCCACCAGTCGTCTGGCAACAATTGGGAGAAATTTCGGAGGGAAAAAAAAAATTAGAAAATTTAAGACAAATGCACCCCTGAAACGCAAGTCACTCAACCAGCACGCTGTCGCGCAATCACCGAAAATCACTCAAGTACTCTAGTATGATACTATCGCTGGATTCGGTGTCTGTGGGTGGCATGGGGAAAGGGGTCCGGGGTGCAGTATTTGTACAGTATGATATTGCCCACGTGATTGTCGGCTTGGAATAGTGGGTTGGGGTTTTGCAGGTGTGTGTATGCATGCACGTACAGTATGCATGCTGGGGAGGGGGCGGTAGGAGAGGGAATTACGAATTGACTTATTAGAGGTTTTGGGGATCGGTGTTGGCGTATGCTGGTTAATTTCGGCAGTGTGGATTGCGAGTGCTAGGTTGTGTGTTAGCGTGGCTGTAGGTGTTGGCATGGGGTGTCACTCGGGCTCAGGTGATGGTGGGAGTTTTGCGGGGTGAGGAGGGTGAGGGGGGGGGGGCTTCGATTGGATCTATGGATGCATGAGTGGGTTTCGATGATTCTGGAACTATGGGTAGCTGCAGCGTTTATGGAGATCTCTGATTTTGCCTTATTACGGCTAGGTTTCGTATGATATATGCATACCCTGAGATAAGGGTCTAAGCTACTGCATTTCACTATCTGGGGGTTTGGTGTGAAGGGAAAGCCCAATTGAAGGCCTGAACAGGGAAGTTGTTGATATGGTATGGTCTAACTTGGTGTAATAGGCTGAGCGAAGGCGGGAGTATGTTATGGCGGTGCCGGTACTATTTCGTGTTTTATCGAAGGCCATTGTGTGC
>NW_003299019.1:577552-598723 GCF_000151645.1 Tuber melanosporum
GTTCACCTGGGTGAATATATGCACTTGGGAGGATTGGTTGTCCGCTTTTTATCCTTTTATTAATTAAACCGCCCATTTTACCCCCCCCCCCCCCGGCTACTGCATTGCATCTACCGTATTAAATCGGCCATGCAATCCCGCAGAGCAGCGCCACACTCCCCTATATGCACCGACCTCAATTCCAAATCCATTCGACCCTCCAAATCCAGTAACTGACGACGACCAACCGCCATACTCTAGTACCACCACTTTATTAATCCCCCGGCAGCCTTAACCTACACTGCCTTGCACTAGAAACCCAGGACGCAACCCAAGGACCCCACCCCACAATTCACACGGCAGGTACTGGAACCGCCGTTACCAGTCATTCCCGTCACACCTGTACGAGCACCATCATAATACCGGGTTATCGGAGCGCACCTCACCTACCCAATGTGCCCGAAAAGCGGTATTGCTGACGTGACCTGAAGTTGGAATACCAGGTAATGCGATGTACCACCAGCCAATTACCTGGGATAGCGGGGTAGCGGCTAGATGCATGTGTGTCCCACAAGCCCAGGCCGAGCAATGCGTCTAGGGTTCATAAATGACGCAGCGTGTGGAAGATGAACATCGTAAGCTTAGTTAGGCTAGGCTCGGGGGCCGGTGGGAGTGAGATAAGTGCGAAGGCGGAAGAGGCAGAGTGTATGTCTCGGGACCTTCCCGATATCTCCTGCATTGGTGGTGGCCGGTGATCGGATCATGCGGGCTTCACCGGAGATTATATGCGAGGGGACGGAATGTAAGGAGTGCTGTGCCGTTTGATGGTAATCCGCTCGAAGCGCGCGCGGAGAAACAAAGTTTAACTTTAGGTCTGCTATTGGTGGTTGGGTCACTCAACATTTGGGGTTCCCTCAGCGCGTTGATTTAGTCGTTGCCCTGCCTTATGGAGTTCTGTGACTTGTGGGTGATGCTGTCGGTAGGAGGTGATATCGTATGAAGCGCAATAGTCAATCTGCGGTTGCCGATCGTGACAAGCGGAGGTTTTCGTGGGTGAAACAATAAAACGGGCTTGGCGAAAAATAAACCTAACCCTCTAGTCGATCAACACCTTCCATATGATTCTAGAATTTGCCCTACAGAATGTGTGATACGGTGCGTTCGCACAGTACCACCGTCGATTCGAAGCCTTGTCCCGTCCTTGTCGGAAACACTCAGGCCAGTTCAAGCATCTTGACTGAGGCTATTATATTAAAAAAAAAAATTACATGCATTTCATACTAGGTCTGGCTCGCACATGTCCTAGGAGTGCAGAAGTTGACAGAGCTGTCATAGGAGGATGGTCTGAACACCTGAGCAATTGTTGGCTCTCGATTTCATGGCCTTGTGGCCCTCACGATTGCTTCCCGACCTTACAGCGCCTGGAACGAATGTGTTGTTTTGGGAAATCATCACGAAAACGTCGCCGGAGGGAGGTGGCGGGATGAGAGTCGCCACCGCCTTTGTAAGCCGAGATGGTGCGGTTAAAATATGAAGACCATCCTGGGAAATTAGGAAACCCGCAACTCCGATCGGGCTGGGTTAGTCTTCGCGGTTCTAGATTGGGGGAGGGGCAAAGGCGTTGCTGCCGGCCGGTTTGATCGTTGGGGGAGTTCTACTCGAGCACATCCGAAATGCCGGGCGTTGTGGGGCTGACGGGGGATGACGAACAGTTGCCATCGGCCGAAGGCTTTCTAGGAAAGACTGGTCCTTCGTAGTGGACGTGGTGCTGTGAGTGGCTTCGTCCTGTCAGTATTGTGATGCTGAGGGGATGCCGGGTCAGAGAGGTTGTCAAGTTCCACCAAAGTGATCCCTTAGCCAATGGAAAACCCGACCGCACACCACACACCTCCCCTACCCCGATCTGGTTGATGTTGTGATACCCTCGCGCATTACATGAGAGCGGGAAGCCCCAAGATAAAGCTCTCAATTATCAGCAGGGAATATCCTCGCTCAATGAGATGCGCTACCTCCTCACTTCTCCTCACTCCAGCTTTCGGAATCACCGCACCATCAACCCTAGAAAAGTTGTTTCTATCATAGCGAACAACTATTGGCTCTACCTCGCCTCCCACATTTCCTGTTAGCCCAATCAATTGCATCTTAGTACTCAGGCGCATACCCCCCCCCCGGTACCTTATAAACGAAGATGCGTTCGGGAGCTCCGTTAGTTTATCCTGGGGGAGGAAGGCTTTGAGGAGTCCTGACACTTATCAAAAGAGGGTTGGCTGGAAACGAGCAGGGGGGGGGCCCCCCGCTGAGCCTAAAGCACAAAAGATTATCATTTGGGTTTGACACTATGAGAGTTCCAAAGCATAAGAGCTCCTCTGGCTGGACTCGTCTCCATTATGCGAAGGTACCAAAGTACAGGCACTGTGCTACAAGTATCAAATAGCTGATCGCACTGGGTATTTTCCCCCTCTATATATTTTGGGATTAGCTTAAGCTAGGTGGGCGCTAGTAGGTTTAGTGACGGTATGGTTCGGAACCAGATAGCGCTGTAGGAGCTATTGCCGATACACTTACACGTGCTCGGGAGATCCTCTTTCCGGATGAGTAGAAGGAAGAGATAGTGTAGCTTAGGTTGTGGGGCTCTTTAGGCTGCGTGTTTACCAAATATTCTGCGCAATGTTAGCTATATAGCACAGCCTTGAGGTACACTATCAGAAGCTGCCACTCGTGGAAAAATACGTCTCCCCTAGCTCCGTCAGCTACCGCATTTCGTTCACTCCCTCGTCGATTTCTTCCCCTGGTCCTACCTAAGCCACCCCACCATCTCCACAAAGTACGAAATGAAAATCCCTCGACCACATCAAGGACATTGCATGTCAAACCTTCCCCACTCTTCCCCCCTTCCGTATCATGGACTCCTCTGTATCACCAATCTGACCACTGCCGGCTAAGTTGACAAGGCCGGGCTCAACCATACCAAACTATCCACCGCAACCATCAGCTCCAATTATCAATTATGCAGCACACCCCCCTCCCGGTAAGTACTCCCGTGGTAAAGCGCCCATCCTCCCCCGGCGGCGCGGTGGGACGGGACTCGGCCGGGAGGTTTTTTTTTGCCTTTCTGTAGCACTCAATGATATCTTACCACCCTGGCGCCAAGGATCTGCGTTTGGTGTGTTCTTGGCGTTGAGGTTTCCGAATACTTGTGAAGTCGAGATGTCGTTCGTTGGTGCCTGGAGGGTGGTTGCATGTGGGCGAATTGGCCAGTCGGTGGTATGAACCGGCGGTGGCGAGGCTTTGAAATAGCGGCGACGTCCGACTTCAATCCCCTACTCGTATGCGACTTGTCTTGGGGAGTGGTATGGTTTGGACGAAGTGGTGATGGTCTAGTTGGCAGTAAAGTAATAGTATGATACAGAAGGAGCTCAGATTAGGTAAGGTCCAGGAGAGCACTATTCGGGGGTAGGAAAGAGTATGGCGAAGTCTTGGCTGCCAAACAAATATTTAGGTATGATATTCTGTTGGCCACATTCGCTATAAGTTACTTTCACCTACCCCCTACGTGCGACAGAGGTTAAACGTAAACTTGATGCACGGCCAAAATGTAGGCTTCCTGCTATCTTCATAAACGAGAGATGGGGCGGGATGCGATAACCTAAAGTTCATAATTCCCGAGTATATGCGCTCTACGGGGACGGGGTTCGCTGATGGAGGGGTATCATTCATTTCGAATTCACCCAAATGTAGTTAATATATATGAATTGGTAGTCTCGCCAGTTGGCGTTGTTGCAGGGTGGATAATATCTCGAGGGTGGCCAAGAACAGGGTGGGAAGCATTAGAGTTATCTGGATTCCGAATATATGGTATTCCAATAATTCCCCAAACGGATCAATAATCGCCCTTGGCTCACGTTGGGCCCAGCTCTGTTGGCCCAGTACGGCAATGGTCAACACATTTGCTCCCCTGATTTCATGACCCCCTTCTTCCAAAAACTCAGGTACTGTACCAAGTTTAGTCGGGGGATATTTTTTATGGATGGTTCTCTACGGTAGTCTCATACTATTCGGATATATGGCCTACCACCGCCATGTCAATAGCACCAGAGAAAGAAAAGAAAAAAAAACTCGGCAAACATGCCGGTGTTCCCCATTCCAGGAACCGATCCTTGATTTGATAATCAGTATTACTAGTATCCCCCTGGTCTCTCTGAAACAGCCAAAATTCAGACACAGGCGCGCCCAAGGCCAGATTTGGTAACGATTAGCTGAACCTGGATAGAAAATCAGACCTTTCAGAGCTCGGATGACTCAGCGTTCTTGGCGTGTGTGATATTCCCAGCATATCACAAAACCCAAATTATTCCAGGACCGGCTTAGCGTGCCCGGCTACCGATTTGGCTGTTTCAGAGAGATAAAGGGATAGGTCGGCATTGGAAAGCCTGGTGAAGGAACGGTTTGTGTAATTGCGGGTCCCGTTGAGATAGGAAGAGGTTGTTCATATGATATTAAGGACTATTATTAAAAAAAGGGGTGGAAGAGGGACTTGGGAGGAATTTTACTCGGGAGGTCATGAAACAGGCCTTCCATGCGTTTAAAACAAAGGTGAAAAAAACATGGTGGTTATCTATAGACCTTAAGATTAAGGGATATTCGAGTGGGAATCTAATTGTAGACACATTTGCAGGGTGGAAACTAGGATAATCTAACCAAGTCATCGGGGTTGATTCCTCATAACACCTGTTTTTTTTTTTTTCCTTCTGGTTCCCTTATGTTCTCGGAGGAGCTGAGCAAGCAAAAAAAAGTTTTGCCATCTCTTGTACCTTTTCCAGTGTAGGGGTTTGTCGATCACATAGCACCCGGTTCGATTATTCAAGTTTCTATAGCATATATATTACTCAATATCCCTATAAGTCGCCGATACAGGATGTACGGAAAAACAGCGTTGGCTTAAGCATCCAGGGGACTGGGGGGAGGGAAAGGTGCCTATTATGAGCATGCAGAAGTTACCTCATGATCGCAAAACCCCCCAATAAGGTCCGGTTGAGCCCTCAAAATCAAATTCATAGAGAATCATACATCCAACCAGAGGTTTTTTTCCTTACTTGAGCTCATTGTAAACCCCACAGAAATCACTAGAGATTCTGTACTGATGGAGTAACGTATTTGTCCAGATGGTCAACCAATACTCAATAAACCCTAGGTAGGGAAAGAGGAACACAATAGCGACTTCCCATAGGATGTGAGATCCAAGCCCAACACCCCCTCTCCATGGCTTTTGGCTACTCTCTCCCCCCTGACTATATTTCCCTTCTCTGTCAAACTATACACCTTTGTTAACTTACCAATCATGATCGATATAAAAGCTTGCCTTGGTAGTCTCGACTTTCAGTCCCGCGTGACAGACGGAGAGCTGCTTATTCTATAGTATTCTAGCTAGCAGAGTCGTTAGCCTTACTACAGTGGCTATGCTAGCCATATCCCTCTCGGAATATGTTGCTGAGATCGTATGATACTTAAAATCCCCTCTTGGCAACATTCAAACACTTGTGCCCACTAACTCGCCCCCGCATAGCCCAGAGCAGACACACCGTTGTAAGTTTATCAGCAAGCGCTCAATCATTAACCTCCTCCCCCAAAGCAAGACCAAACCCAACCCGCTTTACCTCCACCCAGAGTGAATACGAGGGTGTGAACACCCAACCTGCACGACTGTTTTGTTCTCAATCCTTTCCGAAAGTCCCAAGAGTTCCTAATTGTCCAAGAATCTGACCAGAATATCCAACGTGTCCACGACCCCAATCTTCCGTGCCGCTGCAATGCACCCAATCGACAACCGCTATCGTTCCCGCCATGATAAGTATTCCCACCCTTCTCTTTCATCCCGGAAGATTATTCCCCACCCACAATGCTCATGCTGTATCACATTTGAACAAAAAAAAAGTGCTGCACAACTCTTTAGACTACATACTGTTATGTAACAAGTCCGGAGCAGAGAGCTTGAGTGGGCGCTAGCGGTAGCGGTGGGTTGGGCCGTCAGCGGATGATGTGACATTGGGGGAAGGAGGGGGGAGGGGTAGCTCTCATATCTGCCTGCACAGGTGACAGGGTTGTGAGAGGCCCTTGGCCTCTCCGGCTTCAACGTGGAAGGGTGTTGTGCGGAGTGTCCTTGTGACGAGATTCTAGCCAATTGGGGCGTGATAATTGGGAATCCCATGAATCCGGACAAAAATAGGATAGATAGGTTGGACTAGGGTTGGAGCGTCGTTACAGTTACTCTAGCGGTTGGTAGGTAGATGATGCAGTGAAAACATTTCAAGTGTTTCCGTTTTGGAGGGGTGGGGTAACTATAGTTTCCAAAAAAGATTTGCTGGAGTACAATATTCAACCTTCTAGAATTTCCCGGAAGAATAAACCTAGAGTACTTGTATATTCAAGTTAGATTGGACCGGTACTTTACTTCATCTGCCGCCTGAAACAGCTCCTGTATCGCTCGTATCCATCATTCGTCGCTTCATCTACTAATCTACAATTTCAACACCTAACCATCCCCACGCCTTCCAAAACCAAGAACATACACACGATTGCCGCTTCGGAAAATTTCACGGCAAACTCCAAACGCCACTCGCTATTGCCGCTTACGAATTCGCATTGGTAGCTCTCCACTCGGTCCAACTTAAAACATTGGAGGAACAAAACGAGTCCCCGAGAGCGTGTACTCGAGTACCCACCGTCAATGCCATGAACTATCCCGCCGCGACAGGAAACCCCAAACGTCTCCTGTCTCTTATCAATCCAGCTACCTTTTCTCCCCCCCTTCCGTTTCCTTGCGAACACAAACCCGGCACATTTAATCGGTTGTTTACAGTAGGTGCCTGGGTGGGGGTGCATGGGTCGTACGGTACACAAAGAGTACGGTAGGGTTAGGTTAGGTGAGGTAGGATTGGAATATTCCACGTTTTCCAAAGTACCGAGGCTTGGTATATGATATTATGATAGGAAGAAAAAAAAGAAAGAAAATAAAAAGAAACAACGCGGCAGGTAGGAAGAATGCTTATTGTCATGTGGCGGCTGCGTGTGCTGTATTGTACTGTACTGTACTCTAAAAGTACAAGTACCGTATCGTCGTTGATAGGTACTGTACTCGTACTGTATTGTGCCTGTACCGTTGCTACAGGTAGTCTAGCTCTGAACGGTAGGCTAGGAACAGAAGCTGGTTCGGTACGTACTTGGTTCCTTCTTACCCAAGCGATCGCTCGGTCCGCCCCGTTCCCATTCCCATTCCTACTGTGTAGGGCATAAGCAATTATCTAATACCATATTTCATTTCTCCATAACACAGTATCATAATATTTTCCTTCCCCTCAATATTCAGTGACCTACCTATGAAGGGGATGCTCGGGACCTAGTATGATACTTGAGTATATCTACCCCGTCCACCTACCTGCCTACCCACTCACTCAAAACCCTCTTTCCCTCCCTCCCCTTCTCCCCTTCTCCCCACCTACAATTCTTGAAACTAGTAAAAGCCGCTCCACCAGCCAACAGGCCGGAAGGGAATTCACCGTTTTCTGCACAATCAACGTCTTATTTCCCCGTGATAAGATGCTCATATCCCCTCACCACTTGAGGTGCACACTATAGATCGGTGGCGCCTTGTGGATACCGCACTAAGATAACATGACGATACGATAACCCCACACAGCAGATAAACAAAGTTCTACGGTGAGCACGATAGACGCCCCCCCTCACCGACCGATGGGGGTGTCAGCAAGGAAGCAGGAAATCGGCACACAGATCTGTACCCTGTATGCGAGGTATTTTTCCTTTTTTTTCAAACTGTAATAGAGTAACTAAAGCTCATCATGTAATTTGTAGTAGGTGGTATACTGAGCGCTATCCTAACCCCATGTGCCATCGTGGGGGGAGGGAGGTGCCGAACATGTATCGAGCTGATGGTAGAATGTCAGGAAATTGATACCGTGATAGTACCACTTTCTCGGCCGCGCCGCACGAAGGCCAAAGCTTACCTCCACACTTCCTGCGGGTGCAAGTGGGTCGGTCCGCAGCTCCTCGAGTATACCTTCCTGCCATATGCCAATCTGCGAAGCACTACAGAACCGACGCCGATTGGAAAATTTTCTCAACAATGTGAGTGAGCGAAGTTTAAACTTCCGGTGGACCTCGAACCTGGAAAACCACCCGCGGACCGTCGCCGCCTCATTGCATCGCGGACCATGCGGTGAAGCGAGAGTGAGCTTACTTTACAGTGAGTAACGAGTAGTCTAATTTAACTGAAATCACGATCCGCGTTAGGCTAGAGCATCACATTACCGCATGTGCGCGCTTTACAGTACTATATGTGGGGCGGAAGTTAGCTAGTTGGTCAAGGTCAAGCTTCGCCTGCCGCCAGTCACGTTGAAATAACGTAGGGGGTGAAGCAAGGCATTCAATGCGGTCAGGAAGGGTCCAGAATGGGCACGGTTTTGGGCCATAAGGGTTAAGTGAAGGCGTTTTTGTAGCCAACCCGAGACAGACCAAAAGGAAAACTCCTACCATATTTCAACCTACCAGCGGCAGCCGAATCTTGCCAGGTAATGCGATACTCGTAAGGGACCAATGCACCCGAGTAGAAGTCACAGTACATTAAGTGTTAGCCAAATCTGGGAAGCCGCCAGCTTCTTCATTGGGCGTTTGTATTGTATCATACCCGCTTGCATTACTGTAACCTTGTAAACTCAATTCTTCAGATCACGGCGCATGTCACCTTGTGGTAACAAGTATCGCCCAATCAGTGCTTAACCAACTAACATATGATGGTAGCCTACAATCCACTTTTCTCTCTCCAGTGCTAATAGGGTAGCTATTGGTATCACGAACGCCATCAAAACCTAAATTTCCCTCACTTGCAATTTGGTGAGATCCCCAGTACTCTCCTCTGACAAGCAGACCCCGCCTTGCCTTCCCCATACCTCACAGCCTCCACCCCCGCGTGACTAATACTTGCCCCTTCTCCTTTCCCATCGCAAACGAGAGCTTTATTTAAAATCCTGCGCCATCAAGATCTCATGTCACGTCCTGACGTGACGAGAACGAGGCGTTGTGGCGGTGTCGACCGTCATCACGGAATAATTATGGAAGGAAAGAAGCTCAGCCCCAGCCATGTCTCGCATGGCGATATATTTGGGGGGTTACAGTACCGTGTTATGGTACTGGAGTTGCACAAGGGATCAATGATCGAGAGGATACCTGGCTACGGCGCGGTACTCGGGTGGAGAGTTGAACCGAACGCATTTTATGCTATGATACTATGGTGAAAGATTCTTTCCGGACACAAAGACCGAGATGGTATCCGTATTACTTGTGGCATACGATAGATCATATCATATTGTAGAACGAACCCCGGGGGTTATAATACAGTACGGTACGGTGTATAATAGTCACCCCCGCAACTCAGCCCGTCCACTTGCATCCCCTTCCCGTCTACTGTGGTTTTATTTCTTTTTATCCTATCATTTCCCCAGCGTTAATTAAAGCCGCCTACTACAACGTGTATGCTCTCCGCTCTGGGCTGCGAGCTACTGTACCCCGGTTGTTATTATTATTACCCACAGCCCAGTAAAGGTGCGTTACCGATACAGTACTAGCACCGTGCTCCTACATACATGCACCACGGCACCCCAGGATAAAATATTAGCGCACAAAATTTGCCTCCAATCAACTCTACTCGCTCACGAGATCCGATATGATACATCCATACAATACGAATTAGGCGCGCGGTACTGTACTGTACAGTACACTAATCCAGCCGATCCATCCAATCCCTTCAATCGAATCCAACCCGCAATCCGACTAACCTACCCATATTCCGCTACTGTGACCACTCATTCGATAGCCCAAGCAACCGAGCATCTCTATAGACATACAGTACCGGTTGTAGTAATTTATCCAAGCTTCCCCAGAGTGAGTGCGATACAGCGGCTCTCTATTGTTGTTGGACCTCAATGATTTCAACCAACGCTCCAAGGGTGAAGACCAAACTCGCAAGCTTTGGCGCCCACACAGATCAAATTTCAAAGGATCATGATATGGTGGAAACTTGTTTAATGCCCCTCATAACTCGCGCTCGCCTCTGCCGGCGGCTTTGGATAGTTATGACCATCCGAGCCGGTCATAATATTACCCTGAGTATTGTACGGTACAGTACTCGAGTACAGGGCGGTAGTATGGGGTATCTGACCACAAAGATCAAAAGTTAGTTAAGCAAATCACCTGCGCGCATATGAGTGCTATGCTAAATTCGGACTCATGTGTTTGGGTACTTAATACGGTACCGGATACTTGTGCCCGAGTACAGTACCGGTACTATGAGGTAAGAAACCGCTACCCCTCACCACCTTGCCGGGGTGCCATAACTGAGACATTTCGTAGAGGAAAGGGAGGCGTGAGTCTCGTATCGAATTAGTGTGGATACCGAGTAACGGGTTCGTGGGAGGGAAGGAAGAAAGTAATTGTTTTTTGTCTGTTTCTGCTCTGAGACTTGGGTATCATATCATATTGTATGCTAGGGTTGTTTGGGGTTTATACTGAACCGTCCTGTGTAGTGGTGGTGGGGATATCATAGGTGGTCTACCGGGCAGGTAGTTTCAGTCCCCTATGCCGTTACCATTTTTATATCGCAGGGTACGGTAGGTTATGTTGTGGTGGTATCATATCATAGGTATCCTAAGTTAAACTTCCGGAACTACCGGCGCAGTACGCCCAAACGGCCTCCCTTCGTTTCGTTCTCAAAAATCATATGCACCAAGTTTCTGAATTGGATCCAGTCGAACTCGTAGATCCTATCTCCTCGTCTACCTTCCTGCCACAACTCGTAGTACGGTATTCGAGTACATACAGTACTGTACCAGGAGGTTTCTCAACTGTCGGACGAGGAGAGATGGATTGATTGATTCGCCCCTTTCCCCCCTGTAAACCACGTTTTTTCTCCTTTCCTTTCCCTTCCGCCCCCCGTTTTCCATTTTTATTTTTCCATTTTTCCATTTTATTTTATTTTTCATTCTTTTTCATTTTTCATTTCTCATTTTTTTTGGTTTCCACCCCTCCTCGTCCGTGCTGCGCTGCGCTGCGATGTGTGTCCTGGAATAGACCACCCCGCATACCTGCGTTGTTTTGCACCAAAAGATCCTCGCCCGCTTTCCTCTACTCTCCTGCAGCAAAGGCAAAAGCTGAACCCCAATTCGCGCGCAACCCAACCCAGCTTTCGCTTTTAGATCCTCTTCCCCCCGCCCCCTGGATATTTAAGTTAAGTCCTGTGCCCGGATTTTTGGTTTTAAGAGACTAAGTATCATTCGTTGATGCACCTTCGTTTTTGTTTTTCCTGCCTGCTTGTCTCGTCTACTGCTAGTTTCCAAGCTTTTACCATTCAAAATCCTCTGGTACTGTACTACTGCACGAAGCGCGTTGGTGTGTCTTGCTCCCCTTCCTTTATCCCATCCTTTTCGTTAGTCGCTGCGCCAGCTTTGCTTCATGGATTGTGTTGTGTGTGTGTGCCTGGATTTCCTCCTCCCACCCTCTCTTGTCCGCCCACCATAGGGCGGGTAGATAGGGAGGAGCTTCCATAACCTGTTTCCCCTTCCCACCCACCACCACCCCCTTCCCGCTGCCGATATATATCCACGCCTGCTGCTGCTTCACGGTTTCCGGACTGAAAGCTAATAAAAGGATAGTCATCTAGCGTCTACTACTTCACTCCTTCGCCCATCTCAACGCTACTTTTCTATCCCGCAGCCTCAGAGCAGAGCAGAGCAGAGCAATCACTTCGTCATGCCTTCCACCGTCCCAGCATCTCTCTCCACTACTCACAACTCCAATTCGACAGGCTCCAGGGCGCCCTTCTCACCCCTCCCTTCAGAGATTCCACGAACACCCCTAAATGGCCACTTTGAGGGTCTAAAGTCGCATGAGGAGAGTTTGAAAACTCCAATCACACCACCGGCGGCGTATACGGAGTTCCTCAAAAATACCGTTTCGAGCCCAGCCATTCAGTCTCCCAGGTTACCACCACCAGATCTGGGAAAGTCTTATGGGCTCTATACCACCCCTACAACCCCATATACTGCCGCGCGGCGACTAAAGATTCCTGCGTCGCCATCTTCGTCAAATTGCTCGCCATCGACTGAGAGTCCAGCGTCATCTACCTCAAGATCACCGTCATATGAGGAAGTCGAGGGTGAAGTCAGGCAAGGCGGTCAGCGACAGGTTACCGTGAAGCAAGTTGTAACGACTACAGTTACGTTTAGGCCCAGAATGAGTCTCATGCCAGCGCCAAAGGGAAAGAAAAGGCGGATCGATTAAAGCAACAGAGAGCTCAACCAATTTCTTTCTCGTCAATGCACTTTTGGAAAACGCTCCTCGTCTTATTTGTTTTACCCGATTCGTCCATCTTGATCATTTCGGCTTTCAAGTTTTTCTGTATCTCCCTTTCCTGTTAACTAGGCGTAATTCCTTTCACCTTTAGCTTGCCTCTCTTTTTTTTTTTTTTTTTTTTTTGATCTCCTTTTCCTTTTGTGTATGCAGGATTGTAACGGCGCAATGTTTTCCTCACTCCGTTTGTGGTTCCATTTTTTTTCTTCCTTATTCACGTTTTTGGCCATGAATCGCTCTCTGGGTACAGTATATCTTCGCCAGGAGCCCGGACCCAGTGGCAACTCTCCTTCGCGACAAAAAAAAGAGAAGAGGAGGAAAGAAATAACATTATATTGGCCAAAATAGGTCTTGCACAAGCATCTTGTATATCTCTCTTTTTTTTCTTCTTTCCTCCTACCAAGATGTTTATCAAGTGGTTGATTTTTCCATATCATGCTGCAGCTGTGATGAGCGCTTACCTTGTCTATAGCTTCCTTTTTTCACTCCCCCTCAGAGAACAGCCTTAATCCTCCCTTATCGCTGATGGTTCTTGTACGTTTTTTTATATTTTCTTGACGGTTTTTCATGGGGTTTAAGAGTACGGAGTTTTTTTTTTTTTTTTTGATATCATCACTATCATCATTATCATCATCATCACATTCACATGCCTTCCTTTATCCTATCCGATCCAATCTCGTTATGGTTGTTTCCAACCCTTCCAGGCAAGAAAGGAAGCCCTTCCAAAACGGCAGGCACCACCCACTACAACTCGAGGAGGGCAAGTTGAGGCTCCTACCGCTGAATTCCAAGTCGTCGGGATAAAACTATTTTCAGCCTGAACAGAAAAATAGCACCGGCGGCTAGCCAACGAATCGGAGACTGCGCTCACCCTCCAACTTTGTTGAAAAAAAAAAAAGTTTCGCTTTGTGACATACCACTCCATCTCCCCCCTTTTGTGCCACCGATGAGGGCGTTCTTTGCTTTTTTGAATTCTTTGAGTGTGCCACTTCCGTACTTTTTACTGTCGTCCTTTATCGAGTGTCGTGGTCCCTTGCTCTGTACTAGTACCCACCGATACTCCACTCGTAGCTTTATCTAAACCCCGCGATAGCAGGTGGGCGCATTTTGAGTATTCGAGTGATAAACTGTATCTAACCGCATCGTCTTATCGGACGATTTGGGGTTCTTTTGGTGGGTTTTCAAAAACCAATTGCGTGCGTGATCGTTTAAAACCTAAACCGCTCTTTTGGCCTTATGCAAGAAAAAATCTAGAATGTCTCAGTGTGGCTCTATCATGCTCATAGAAGAGAGGGTACGGTATCCAAATTGTTTATTGCACTTGAACAGAGAGCTTCTCGTCCTACCCGCATCGCATAACCTCATCATGCCCTAGAGAGAACCTGGCTGCATAATCGGATAAGCACGGCTTATCGGGCTGGATAACCCGGTATCGAAAGAAAAAAAGTGCTGGTGCTGTATATGCACTCGTAGAAGTCGAATAGCATGCAGCGATCCAATATTACTTATCCGCGCCTTGCTCGGTGACTCGTATTATTACTTTCCTCCGGTGGAGCGCAGGCTAGCCTGTAAAATATAGTGGGCAATGGCGGGGTACACCCTTACCCGGTGAAATCTACGGTGATATCGCAAAGTCGTGCGTGGAGATGGTCGGTGGACCGCCCGCATAAATAGTTTAACCAGCGGTCTGGAATTCGGACCGAGTGACCGTTAGTGAGCCATATCGGTGGGGATGGTTTGAAGCGCCTGGGAAGCCAGTAGACGACGGATGGCATCAATAGTAGGCCTTGCGCAGAAAACAAGGCTGATGGATGATGACAAATCGTGTGCGAAGATATGCGACACCGGTACTGGGGTGCGCGGAATATCGGTACCGTACACTATGGTGTGCTTGGATCGAAGCTGTTGCATTCCGATTATAACCTCGTTGGGGTAAATTTTACACTTATATGGGACCACGAGACCTCTGCAAAAATTCCCTAGTCCTCACTCACACACACACCGGTCCACACACAATTCCTATAGGCTCTAATCATATGCACCGCACAGTTAATTCCCCGTCCTGGAAAGAAAGAAAAAAACCCCCGGAGTATTGTTGAGACATGGGGGAGGTCTCGGCGTACTTTATACCTCAATATCCCTTATTCTGAGAATGTCTAATCCTAGAGCACCACTCTGCCATATTACCCATGATTTCCACGCCTTGCTTGAGTCTATTGCCCTGGACTCAAACTCGAGACTTCCATTCCGTCTAGAGGGGCGGGGGCTAGTGTCGAACCCCACGAAAATGGTACCATCGATACCTGATAGAAGTATGATACATCTTTGTAAGAGGGCAGCGTTTGAGTAGAGCTTATCTCGAGCCGCCTTCCCGACTTGATGTCCTTGCAACCCGACAAAAAAGCATCGGTATTTGAGACAGGTAGAAAGCTTATGCAAAGCCTACTGAAAGTGTGTAGATCATTTGCACCCGCTTTGCTTTCAGCCCCCGAAGTGGAAAACCAGGGAATGGTGGGCCTCGTATGGTTAAAAAGGTTGTCCTCGGAAACCTTCCTCACTGCCAACCACACCCAACCACACCGGGGGTGCACGAGCTCCATAAGCACACGCCACTGGTAAGCAAGTCAGGGTGACTCGGCTCATTTAGTTTACCGGAGCGGTGCCTCGACGGGCGCCGACATCCGGTCAGCTCTATAATATTACGAGCTCGCATATGTGCGCTGGGAAACTTTCCTGTGTAACAAGGATGTGAGTGAGATGCTATGATGAAAGCTAATGCATCCATCTCAACGATCAGTTATCCCGGTATCCGGTCGGGGGGTACTTGATAGGATTGAATAACACCTTTGCTCAGAGATCGCTAAGGTCTCGCCAATGATAATATAGTTCTGTGGTCACCGGAGCCTTTGCACCGCAGCCGCGCTTTGCGCCATTGGTCCCCGCTTTTTTTTTCTTTTTTTTTTTCTTTTCACACTTTTCTTTTCACACTTTCTCGATGTGTGTATTATACACTATGGTGTTTTGGGAAGAAGTTTTTACGGGGGAACCGGACCTCCATTGGGGGGGGGGGGTCGCCGTGCCATGTCGTGGTGGTGCTCTGGATTAGATAGCGTCCCGTCAAAGTGCTAAAGCCTGCGTGCCGCAGCACATCGTCTAACTTCTGTATTTCTCCCAATGATAATGCCCCGGCTGGGTCCGTTCCGGTGCATGCAGTAAACTCGGTTTCTGCTCTTGGGAGTATGCTCGGGTTCGTGGGTACTGTGCACCGCGTGAGTACGAGGCTACGGTGTGAATAAGAAAACTGTGTAAAGCTGAAACTTGTAAGCCGTTTTTAAATTCAAGATTAAGCCGGTGAGAAGAATTGTTGGTTAGAGCTCCCCCCTCCCCCGCTCCGGATTACTGGCGAGTGAAGTGGTCACAGCAGCCATGATCGTGAGAAAGTCTGGATATAAGAACCGCCACTACCTTTTGCGCGGAGCTCATGGCCGATCGATTTTTCAGTCAGTTGGGCGAAGGGATTACCGTGACCGATTACTTTTTTTTTTTTTTCCCCAGGGCGCCGGAGGAGCTTCTAATTTGCCAAGTTTCTAGTACCCCACCCGCGCTTACTCGCACGGGGTCCACAGGGGGATGATGACAGGCGTGGTGGTCGTGAGATGGGCTTTTTTTTTCAAAAGTCTAAAAATTCTAGAGTGGGTCGGTAAGTGGTGTGTATTTTTAACCGGTGCTCCAACATTTAAAACAGAGAAACAGGCTTGGCCATGGTTTCAGCTCCATGTGAGTTCTGGTTGGTCGGATGGAGGGAGGAAACGGAAAAAGAAATACACAAACACGAAACTTCCTGGGTGATCAGACAGCAAATGTAATCAGTGGATGTGGTTATCATCTCCAGTGACCCAGGTCGCGGACAAGCGGAATATTTTGCACTTGTATGTTGCGCGGGCGAGTTTCAGAAGAGCTCGTCCGATTTAATTGAAGATTAGAAGAGTCCCTAACGGGTGATAATGTGCTAATACCGGTACCCCATGGAGGGGAGAAATACCCTGGAGAGCAATTGCAAAATATTTGCTGCTTCTTCCATCAGCGATTACCCTGAGATGGAGGAGAAACCCGGTTGTCTCTTTTTTTTCCCCTCTTTTTTGGTTAAAATCAGGTATCTGATGGTATTGTGACCTTCAACATGGGAATTTAGAGAGAGCGCTGGATCCACTGAATAAAAAAGGGACTCTCCCAAAAATTGCCCATGCCGAAGCTGCTCCTAGGAACTAGAGGACAGCTAATACCTCAGTACAAGCAAAGATGATCATGGACTTTACCATATCTCACAAAGACATGCCAGCCGTCTTTCATGTAAGCTTCCTGCAAGATACCGGCTTATAGCCCAATGGAGTAGGGTCAAGCAGAAATTTTGCCCATCTTCGCAATAACGCCAATGTGCAACTGGAATCATCACCGAAGTGTGGCATCGAGTCCTTGCACTGAGATACTTGCTAAAAGAAGTCCCTCAAAGAGATACATAATTCTATGCAGCCTTGGAAACGGTCGAAAGACAAAACGGGCTAGTGTCTGACTGTGTTCTTGCAACCGAGGCGAGTGACTGAGAGTGACTCCACCTGCAGGACCAACCACCGCTATGTTATTAGTAAGCTAAAAGGAAGTCTGGGCTTGACTTCAACGTTGCGACGATAACACGAACTCCTCTTCCCTCAACTTGGTCCCGGAAGTAGAAGGCAGCTTGTAGGAGTATTGATACCGATAATTTGGGTATATAAGACATTTCAACTTGGTGACTATCACGTCGCTCAACAACCGTAATCCCACCGCCCTCAAATAGGCTACGGACACCCAAGTGTAGTACAGGTACCGCGCCTTATGGTAATGCTACTCATGCTCACGGTCAGCCATCCTTGCTCGCATTCTGTATGTGTTAAAATACGGTTCACTATCCACAAATAAGGATATCTCTGCATATGTAATATCTTGTTTTGGGATGGCAAGGCTATTATTGATTTCAGGCGAGATTGGAACATACGTCTATATATTCCGAGGAGATTTCCTTTGGTTTTTGGTTCCTGAAATACATATTTTAGGCCAGTGAGATGCCCCCTTGAACGTCGCACGTCTATTGACTCCCTGAACTGAAAAACGCACTTTGTCAGCACGATAAGAGGAGCAACAGTATAGGTGCTGTGTTTACTCATTTCGCGTGGACAGAAACTTAGGTGAGGTAGAGAGAGGTAGTTTCCCCAATATATCAACAACTCGATCCAGTTTCCAAACCTCTTTGATTTTATATTAGCACACATACCAGCACACCACATCAGAAAGAGACGGATCCGAGTATCTGCACTCTATGGGTGGTGAAATCAGTAGTTTTTCACTCGGTACAATTTCCTAGCGCTCTAACAAACTTGCCTTACCAGCTGGTGGCTTCATCGTGCGTGGGCTTCCCCGATTGGTGTGGCAGGAGATGTTGCAATTGGAGCTTAAGAGCGATAGTCTCAGATGCTGGTCGGAATGGTGCATATGGTATCATACCTGTATTTATAGAAGTAATCACAACAAATTCTACCCCTCGGCAGCAAACCCTATCCCGCACCTAGCGGCACTGTCTGCAGAGTCTGGAGTGAGGCAGCCGTAACGATGGACCAACCGTCACTTTTGGTTTTCCTCTAGGCTACGATAAGTTTCCCTGTTCCCGACTACAGTGTTTACTACTCGAGTATAGTTTGCTAGGCCCCCCGACCGGAAGATTGGAAGCACTGGGCTCTGGTACGTAACAGGGCACTTGCCTGCTGCCAGCCACCAGAATTGCGACGAGTACCACAATTACTTGATCTGCGCGACGCACCTCTCATCTATGCTATACAATCTAGACAGTAATTGGTCCTATGATATAGCTTTCCTCTAGCTGCTTCCCCCAGCCATCGTGGGAGGGAAACCCTTGTTGGCCAGATATCCCGGGGCCAATATACCATTCTAGGGGGTTTCCCCCAACACCTGTGGTAAGGCCGAATTTTCCAATATTTTGACAGACACCACTTTGCTAGAGAGGAGCAGCCTAGCCTGGCAACGCTGAAATTACTGAGAGTGGACAAGCTATTTCCTGATAGTATAATCTCAGACAGGCTCCGGACCTTAGAAATGAGCAGGGACTTGTAGTGAAGCTACCGGCTGCAGGTGGCTCGGGGGGGGCAACGTGGAGCTAGTAGTCATCCTGTAATGTATTCTAGCACGCTCAGTATAGTCGAAATTCTACCACCAGACCGGCCGATAGCATGACGGCCTCTTCAACTATTTGTTAGAGAGCATTAGGAATTGGGATCAGAAGTGTGCGGACTTGGGGGTACATAGTGGACTACATAAATGGGAATTCTCGGTTGCGTGGTGTTACCTATACCCTCGGATAGAATATATACAAGTTGAGGAATGCATCTACATTCTGGTGTATGCCTGGATTGTGTGGGGGGATTCAACATCACTGTCTTCCCCCCCTTTGAATAGCGGCGTTTTTTTCTTTCTTCCCCGATTTCAATCTTCACAAGTTCGAAAAATCTACCATCGTCTTCATCTAATTAAGCCTGACTCCTGCAACGTAGGTCTCAACACTATTGGCTTCACATTAGTACCACTAACCAGTATTATTCAAACGTTGGAAAATGTTACATTCTCACCATTGCAAGGGATGGTCCTACTCCCGTCGAGGTTTCCAAGCATGCGGTTATGGTAGTGAGGCTATGGTATTGACAGCCTCAGTTGGTGTTTGCGCAACCTTTTTTCTTTTTGAAATATAAAAGACATTTTCAAGACCTTTGTTACTAAGGCTGGCAAAGTGAATAGGGATTCTAATAATTTGGTCACAGCACTGAGATTTTGGAAAAATAATGACATTGGGAATCGGGCCTGATAGTCTAATGGCTAAAGGACCGTTCATGAATGATACCAACAGGAAGGTTGGGGGCCCAGCTGTAATCCTGGTCGTGGATGTAGCAGGCATTAAAAAAAAACAGAAACAAAAACAAAAAACAAGTAAGCCACGGCGAACCACCTTTCTGCCACCTTGGTATTCTCTAATCCCTCAGACTCTCCCTCCCTTACTTGCTTTTTTTTTTTTTTTTTTTTTTTTTTTCAGAAGAAATGTGCGATGTGATAATCGCAAAAGCAACCCCCCCCCGTTTAGAGCTGCGTTTTTGTGAGTCTTGAGGGTCATGATACATGTCTGTGATACTCCAACCACGAACCATCTCAACATACCCTAGAACCCTGGCGAGGAATAGCTCCATCATACTACACATCTACCACACCCCACGCATGCAATTCGTACCTCTACAGATGATAAAACTGAACCTCACCGCCACCCCATGGAGTGTCCAGGACAACCAAGCAGCGACACGCTGTGATAGCAAATCCTTTGGGGACTGTACGAGGTCAACTCGTCCACAGATATGCCATACCCTAACTTTTCACATTGCACTTACAGCGCGACTGGCAGAAGTGATCAGGGACTCACGTCATGGGCCGGAATTGAGATTCATAGCAGCATAGATGCGGCACGCCCACTCGCCATGAGAACTATCAGACTACGCTAAAATTTCTTGCAAATTTCGTGAAATCTGCCGTCTCCGTCTATCCTCTAACCTCTAGACCGGGAGACAAACAGGATCGGACCTCAGGACGTGTTGGATATCGCTGGCTGGCTGACAGCGCAATTCTGGCTCGCCAACAGAATCTATCATGGGCTGACTGGCTGGTTCCAGCCCATGATCTGGTGGTGGACTCCACGGATTTCTTATGGTATCATAATTTGGTTGATAGGGCGCTGAGCAGGATAGGGTAGTGAGCAGTGTGGACTAACTGGTCAGTGTTCCTCACCCAGGTCAAGTACGCGCGGCATCTCCCCCATGGGAGGCGGTGGTGCTCACTACCCTATCGTTCCTGGCATCCTACCAAGTAGTCTAACGTGTTGGCGTGCGTGGGCGGGCAAGAGAATTCGTTAAAATACACCGAAAAAGTTGGAAATGTAAAAATCTCAATTGATGCGCCGTACTGGGAAGAGGAAATGTACAAGTTTAGGAGGTATGCTGGTAGCATAATATTATTATGTTATATTTGCCCTTTTTTGAGCTGAATTCTAAAGGTTTGATTTGGTCGAAATTCCTGCAGGTGAGGATTTGAGAGAAACTCACGTATGAATTTATTCACCTTCGTGTCTGACTCACTTCCCGAGCCAACATGCTACCATCACCTGTTGTGTTCACATATTATGAACAAATTCCCATTTGACCACTTAAACTCGGGCTCACCCCATTTTCTCATACAAGTAACAACTGCAACAAAGGAGGGGGGATCGATGAACAATACACTAAAAGAGTCTTGGAAAATAAGTTAGTTTATTTTGTTTGGCCTCTTCGTTTATCCATTTCCTATGATGAAGCTTGTGCCACATAGCTCCCAAAGCATTTGCCCAAACGTCTCAAAGGGTCAAAAGCAATAAATCCGCAGACCCAAAGCTCTCAGCCCTTCCCCACATTCACCCTCACCACACTCCTAACCTCCAAGGAGGTTCTTCCACTTGCAATTCCCCCTTCTCATCCTCGAGCTCACTTTCTCCAAAACCTGCCGCTCCATCTCCTTACTCCTCTTCCTCAACCATCTTACCCCTTCTCTACCGAAAACTTCAATAAAGCTTTCCTCTCTCTCCTCCCCCCAATCCCTCATTCTCCCAGTCCTCAAATACCTCCTCACCCTCCCATTTCCTCACAATTCCTTCCCTGTCAG
>NW_003299019.1:598925-625026 GCF_000151645.1 Tuber melanosporum
CAAACGCCTGCGAAAGCAAACCAACTTTATTGAATCTCCCAACCCATACTTAGCAGCCTTCTTCCCACTCTCCTCACCCCTTACTCCATCTCTCCATGAAGACATATATCCTCCCTTAACCTCTGTAATATCCCCACATCATCTACATCTACTATCAATCTTCTCTTCGCTCCTTTATACCCCCGTTCAACCCCCTTCAATACATCCCATGCCCCTGTCATCCCCCCTCCCACCCACCATCGATCCCATACCTCCATTTATCCCCCAACTCATTAACCCCCCCCCACCGTCATATACTCCTCTTGCAATCCCTATTCTTCCCTTCTCCCCACTTTCACCGTTTATACTTACCAACCACTCCCCTTCTCTCCCCTCTCCTACAACTTCTCACTCCTTTTCTACCCGTTTCTCATAACTTCCCACCACTTCCTCGCTTCCCCTTTTCCTGCTCTTACCACCACTCCCCAACCCGATACCTCCATAGGCTCGCCTTACTTATGCGCACCCTCTAGTATAGTTCATGCAATCCAAAACATGTGCCAGGCCAAAGCTCGTCAAAACGACCACATCCCATTACCAAGACCTGCAACCGCTTCAAAAAAAAAAAAAAAAGGCACTGCGATATTCTCTTTAGTATTCCCAATAATAACCCAGTAGTGGGGGTAGTAATATTTTCACTCGGCGGAGGGGCACGATCATTTAAGAATGCTAATTCCCGGTGTACGTTTTGGATTGCACGAACCATACAAACCGTAACCAGAAAAAAAAAAAAAACATCGAGCAAGAAGTAATCGATAAAACCCCAAAAAACCACCCACCTGCTAATCCACCCTACTCCTAGTATCATGCAAACCATAACCAAAAAAAAGAAAGGAAAAACATCGAACAAAAATTAACCCATTAAAACAGCCCCCCAAAACTGCCCCACCCACCAATCCACCCTACCCTTCCATTTCCCCAATCTTCCTCTTGACCCCCCGCCCTATCCCACCCAGACTATCAACCCCTTCAAACACCATCCCCATAGCCCTCTCGACCCTCCTAGTCAAGGCAAGCACAAGGCAAGCCGGTGTATCAACCGGAAACTTCCAAGAGCCCGCAGTTGCGAGCATTTCCCTCGACAACCTGATACAAATACCCGGGTACAGGTCGCACGCCGCAGCCGAGAATTCCTGACAGATCCAGCAGGATATTCTGCTAGAACCGATGTCACGTAACACGGTAGGGGAGGATTTGTGTGCGGAAATGATTTTGGTGATTAGGGTGGCTTCGGGGTGGGTACATTCGCGTATTTGGGTTTTGCCCGGGAAAGCAGGGAGAGAAGAAGGGGAGGAGGAGGAGGAAAGGGTTAGGCCGCGGTAGCGGGCCCAGTGGTTTAGGCAGGTGAGTGGGTCTGGGGGGGTCAAGTAGGTGGTGGGGGATGATGGGGGTATCTATATTAATATTTGTATTAGAAAAGTGAGATGTTAGATAAAGAGCAGGAGGAGTGGGTATTTAGTAATCCATACCTCTCTGATACTACGAATAAGATATGCCTTCCCACCTGGACTGAGTTTCTGAATTTCCCGATGGGCGATAGCCACAGCGGTATAATAATCCGCAATCTCCATCAGCCTCCCAAGCAAAGTGCCCTCAATCACCGTATCAATTACAGGCACCTGAAGCAGGGCATGACACCTAATAACTGCTTCGAAATAAAACTCCACGTTCGCTGCTATGTCGAACGGGACACCTGGCCGGATCGCCAGGATGATCGCTTGAAACAACAGGGTCAGAAAGGCCTCTAGAGACCTCCCGGACGGGAAGTCATTTTCCCCAAGGATACGACGCAATTTTATCGTTGCCGCATCCCGGAGATCATGATCAGCCTGGGAGGCTCTCGGAATGATCCCGTAACTGCCGTCCCGGGAAAAGCGTACCATGAGATGGCGGGCCTCGTAGATGCATGCGAAGACCTTGCGTTTGCACATTCTCAGGGCAATGCGGAGGAGGTCTTCCCTTGCCGGTTTTGATAAGTGAGCAGTCCGTGCGGCGGATTGGATAAATTTCGTGATATTGGCCTTCTCGATCTCCGTGCAAGGCCGGTCCTTCGAGTACCACAACTCGATGCGGTCCGCCGCTGTTCTATATATTGAGATTGCGGCTACATCATCGCTACTCTCGGTCACCAGGAGTATCGACAGCAAGTCGAGGCTTTCCAAACGATTGCGGGACCCCGGGGAGCGGTAGGTGCCAGACGTCATCGGGGAGGCGTAATCGCTCCCGGGCAGGAAGGAAAACTTGGAGAGAGTATGAACCATTTGCCCCATCGATGGGGGAGATTCGGGGATAGACATAACGATTTTCTACTAATCTCGAGAAAGTAGTTGTTATAGAGAGTCTGATGATGCGAGGGCAAATTCAAGGCTTTGAAAAAACAGTGATCACAAGAGTTGAGGTCACAAACAATCGATGGAGGGAGGACGTACGTACGACGTTGTTGGGGTTTGATTACGTGAAGAGATGTTACATAAGCTCCTCCCTCTGGGCAGGCAGGTTCCGGCCACGGGCCCCATTTGTTGGGGGCTTCTCACTTCGTTTTCGTGGTATTTGTTGGGACCGTTCAGTTGCCATGGTGAAGCGTTCCGAGGGTGGCCGACTACCTCGGAAAGGTTGCAACTTTTCCCTAGTTTTCATGGGCGACCCGGGACCGCTCTGCCAAAGTGGAATTCAGGGATCTCTCACAGCTGTAAGCAGACGCTCTGAGGGTTTGAGGGAGACTTTCAGTCCCACAACGGCCCGTAGACATCGTGGGATTGGCGTACCCAGTGATTACCGTAAGAGCTAGGATGCGGCCGCACCCCACTACCCCGGACGGCGAAAATTCAGAGAATCTATCCGGTACAGCGGGGGATCCAGGACAACATGTCAGGCTTTGGTGCAAAGAAAGTTGGGACTTATAGAGGTTTAGACTGGCTAGATAGGTATCTGGATTATCGAGATCCGGAATAGCGGGACGTGACAATCATTGAACCCCACACTGGAACATTGAAGCTGCCTCTCCTAGTAAAGCCTGTTGTGTTCTTATTCGTCCCGAAGTCAGTTTCCTCCGGGACGATTCCCCCCTTTATCTTGAGAGGGAACTCGAGACGCCTCTGCGCAAGGTTCAATATTCCAGTTCTTGCGGATGTACGACAGTGAAAGCTTGAAGCAAGTCCAATATTGGGTATAGTGCGAGGCTGGTGCAGGCAGTGGCTGGACCGTGAGAATGTAGCACCAGCCACACGCTAGCCGCTAACACCTCCCCTGCTTTTTTAAGATTACGCTCAGGGAGGGTATGGTGTGAAGCCTTGGAGGGAAAGTGCGTAACCCCGGCTTCGATTTTTTTGGCCAGCCAACAGAGGACTTGCCCAGAGACTTAGATGATGTCAGTATGAACCGCCGACAAAGCTCGGTAACCCGGTTCCCGATCCCACCCGGTCGAGGTGTGAAAACCATGAAATCGGACCAGGAATTGAGGATCCTAATTGCCAACCTCAACCACACTCTGATGCCTTCATAAGGGTATGATTCCGCCGCTTTACTCCTTGAGCATCATCTCAACAAGAGCGATTTCAGGATACCCGGGGATTGGCCACTGTGTGACCTCGTGAAGGGATCGAGTTTGGGAGGCCCGACTTTTGCCGTCGTTTTCCCGGGCCCCCGATGCGGGCGACAACCTCTGGCAAGACTATTTGGTAAATCCCACCTAAGTCAGAATGCAAAAACCCTATAACTGGACCATCTTGGGATCTGGGACCACGATAGATTCGATACCTGCACGCAAGCCGTTCCATGGGCAAGGGGGTTACACACTTCCCCCCTATAGTTTTCGGCGCCATACATAGGGGAAGCTCTACCTAAAATACTGAGTTCAAGAGGCCGTCCTCCAAGGCATGGTATTGAAGGGGTGTAAGAATAAGAGCAAGGCCATTTCCCTATCGTCTTGATGAAAACATTGATGAACGAGGACCATGAGGAATGGAAATCGACGATAAGAGACAACAAAAAGAAAGACGGCTGGTGCCCATTTGGCCCTCATGGGCCCCTTGTCGCAAGGGGATGCGCTTTATATAAAAACACCCAGTCTTATTCGCCGAGCCCTCTGATGATTTCATAACGGGAGACACCGGCGCTAACAAGGGTGGTGGTGGGAGTTCCCACGGAAGTTCGACCCACTTTCGACGCTCGGCCCAGGATATCCGTGTCACCTACTCGAGCAGCGACTGACCTACCGGTACCGTAGTTCAGTGTAATGCCGGCCTCTTGACCTAATGCTCCTACTATCTAAGAAAGGGAATGGGAAGTGCGGGTGGCTACCGTAATAGAGCTTGCCCATTGAGTTTGATTCTTTCACTGATCGGATCTTAGCAGATACCGGTACACTAACTCAACCTCAATACCGGTACGAGTACGAGTACGAGTACTGTAAGCCCCAGGGGACCAATCTTAGTGCACAAGCTCTCTGGAGTACCATACGGGGCTGGTGACAAAAATGGTGAACAAAATGGCATACAACAACTCAAACCATTATGCCTCATTATTTCAGTCCAATACATTTCGAAGCTGCGAAAAAATAGAAAAATTAACTGTACATAAAGCTAAAATTCTTTCTCAAGTATCTCCCCAAGTTTTCATGGATTATTAAAGGATTGTTGGTCACTTTGGCACGCAACACTGTAGCTAGAGTTGAGGCTGAAAACAGTGCCAAGCCTTGCCATTTCCCATGCAAACTCATCAGAAAGCGCCAACACCAATGTACGGTACGAGTACTGTACAATGCCGACCACGGCTCTCTTAGCGATTCCTCGGCCAGTTTAGATGGATACAGAGTTCCGGAGGATCGGAAAGTAAAACCCGGGGGATTGTTTGACATATAGATGGGGCCCTGGTATGGATTGCTTCACTAGATCAGTGGTTGGAAGGTTGTGGGTATGGCTGTTCCAGTGGAAAACCCTACTCATCATTTTTGGCGCCAGCTTGGTATGATACTCTTAATTTTCGGGCGTTTCGGTTCTCCCGCCCAAGATGAATGCGGTAGATAGGGCTTTCCCACCACGGGGTTTGATGGATATGGTTCCTTAGTACCAGTACACCGAGCAAATATTCCAATGACATGAGCGCCTAGCTATTCTATATAAAATTGTCCCACCGTAACTTATATTTTACTCTTTGGCCTCCACTTCACATATGAATGCTCGATCCCATCCTCAACCAATGCGTCAATTTCCCTTGTGTTTACCAGTCCTGGATGGACTCCTGATAGGTCCGTAACGCCACACATCCTCATTGTTGTTTCGAGTTCGTCTTTGAGGACTATTCCCCGCTTGGGTTAGCTTTACCCTAACAGGCTGGGGATCAATACTTACTCTGGGTTAGATGTGCGACGCCTTCTGCCCCGTAATTGAGAGCATACAAGTAGGGTCTGCCGACCCCTACCGCCGTAGCACCAAGACATAGTGCCTTAAATATGTCCGTCCCCCTTCGAATTCCCCCGTCTATGTATACCTCCAGAGAATTGAAGATTTCTGGACAAACCTTGTGGATCTCGAGAAGCGTATACAGGGCGGGTGGTGATCTGATAAATTAGATATTATCGCCGGTCGTCATGGTACGTGGATGCATACGTGTCCAAGTTCCTCCCACCGTGATTTGACAAGACGATTCCCTGGACCCCATATTCAGCGGCTAGTCTTGCATCCGCAGCTGTCTGAATACCCTTCAAAACGATGGGAAGACCCCCGGCTACGCTTTTTATCCAAGGGATATCCTCCCAATTAAGGGTCCGGTCAATATATAACCCCATCAAACGCCCCATACCTCCCCCTTTCTTGTCATTATGCGATATAGCACCGCTGACAGCGGACCTTACTGGGACGTCGACCTTCAGACGCTCATCTGCCTCGCGCTTCCCGGAAATGTGGGCATCAACAGTTACAAAGACAGCTTTGAGACCGCAGGATTTTGCGTTAGCAAGGAGCTGAGCAGTTTTCTGACGATCGGTGTTGACGTATAGCTGTAGAAAGTGGGTTTGTTGCTCGGGACCCTTTCCAGAAGAAACAATGTCCGAAATTGGATGTGAGGAGTTGGTTGATATCTATGTAGTATGCCGGTCAGCAACCGATATGGCTTGCAGTGTGGTACAAAGCGTGACTGATATCAAGTTCTTACTATATGTATGACCTTTTCCTCCCCCGCCCCCATCGCTACAGCCTTTTCTCCATCCGGGTTAATCATTCCCTGCATCGCCGTCGGCGCTATAAAGAATGGGACGCCAGTGCTGAAACCTAGAATTTTCGTCCTAGTATCTACGGACTTGACGTTGCGCATAAGCCTCGGCCTGAACAAAACCCGATCAAAAGCCCTCCTGTTCAGTTTCATTGAAAGTAGATCCGTAGCAGCGGAGGAGTAAAAAGCCCATGTTTTAGGGGTGACCGTACGCTCTGCTACAGCCTCAAAATCAAAAGTATTGATGATTGTATCGAGAGGGGGCTTCGCGTGCAGTTCGACATCCAATCCGGGATTCCGCGAGACTGGTGGTAATTCCGAGGGGGATAGGGGACCGAGGAGCCTGAACCCTGGTGGCGGGGTCTCGAGGAGGGAGGACGTGTGAACACTTTCATAAGCACCCGTAGCATCGGCTCCAGCATAGGAAAGAATTACTGCTACCGGTTAGTAAGGCTATATAGAGGAGAAGGGTGGATAAAGAAGTACTCGTACTTTCTGCCCCACCAGGGTGCTGTGGTAAGAATTCGGTTACATCGTAAACCCTGCCTTTGATCAGTATCCAGCAATCCCCGGGATTCTCATGAACAGCCACATCTTTGAGAGTATACATTGCTTTCAAATTGCCCACCGACATATCATAAGGGCCCGGGGGGGGGCAGCCTAGCTATTTAAAAGGATGCCCTGTTATACATTTGCGGAGCGCCCTAATACCGACAAGTGCCGTACAGCACAGCGCAGCCCCAACCGATCAGCTTGTGCAGTGGGCCAGGATCACCACCGGCACAGTGCTAAGATTCGACTGTGGTAGCTTGTAGCGAGTGTATGGTATACAGTACAGCATGCGCGTACCGGTATTATGGTGTTCCGCGATCGCACGGGGCGAAGTTTCAGCCTGGCGGGGGAGTATGGTTACTCGAGTATTTCAAGTGGGCAGAGTGGGGATCTAGAAAAATTCAACAGCCGAGACTACCGATAGCGTTGGTTCACACAAGCACTCGTGGCGAGCGGACAACCCCACAGGTTGGGGTTTCCAGAACGGAACTCAACGGGCGATGGTGAGGGTAAATGATAATTATAAAATTAACGGGAAATGAAAAAAATTTTTACCCAAGTAAATTCGGATTACCGGCACTGTACAGTACTCTGTCCACTCACTGCAGACTGGTGTCGAATGTTTTCTTTGAGGGCCAAGAGTACGATGTACAGTACTGTGCTGTATCATACCTGCCTTTGTACTGTACTGCACACAGAAGATGCGTTGTAACTGGCATTAGACTAAAGATACCAACCAAATGCCTACCACCTGATCCAGACCTAGGGAAAAAATTGTTAAAAATCACATTATTATATTATACTTCAGATTATTTTAAAATCCATTTTGGGGGATTCCACGGAATAATAGTGCCCCCAAAGCTGGTGCGATTTGGTGTGATTTGGCTCTTTCTCCCATAACCCGACAGAGGGCACAACACGGGTACTGACAGTGGATTACCGTAGACGAGGTTTGATAGGAATCTATAGTAAAGGAGTTAAACCCCTCTTGAAAGGGTAAACGACGGTATGCTGGAAAGCTACTCCGAAGCTTCAACCCTAAAATGGGCAGAATACTGATATGTAGGGGTCTATGCCCGTACCGTGATGCTACCTATCTTGCACGGTAATTTGTGGGTACGGTAGCAGTATCGTTAGAATGTCTTCCGCCTTGAAGTTTGGTTTGTGGCTGCGTACTTTGTGGATCGTTACGCGTATCTTAGCTCCTAGTTAGGTTTACCTGTGGATACGATTCCACGCTAATTTACGATAAATTCACCAGCACTCGAGCCCAGCACCTTGAGCGAGCTAATAAATTATCCCGAGGGGAATAAAAATACCGGTACTGTGGAGGGAAAACTTGCGCGATGATTTTTATTCTTAGTATACTATTGCTTTTAGTTAGAGTTCCTGAAAGTAGTCAGGGTTGGTGAGAGTGTGACTGTTGTGTAAAGTATCGTGGAGGAAAAGTTTTCACAGGACTGCATTTTTCCACACACCTTAAAGGTATATATAAGAGGCTGTGGGAAACACCTTGGGAACATTATCGGCGATTGGTTGAACAAGCAACATCCCGGCATCACTATGACTTGGATTTCGAGAATTGTGTTTATTATTTTCTACTCTATATTCCACTTACAAGCTATACTTGATCCACCTGAGTGCATATTACCTTTACCTTTGCATACTTCTTTGTGATAAGAAAGAGTTGAACCCCTACATATTGGGGTACTCTGGAAGTAAGGTGTTGCTTTTGTGGTAATAAGTAACCCTTTTGTGTGAAATAGATTGGGGACCCGCGATTTCGTTTTTCAGTACCGATACTGTACAGTACTGTACAGGTATGGTGGGGGAATTCTTTAACCGGAGCACTTCGGTCCCGAGAAACCCCCCAACTTCAGACTGCCAAGGTTCCACAACAGCCTTAGTTTCGTTTCTCTATATCATTCGACAGAGAAGAAGCAGGAGAGTCAGCTAATAGAAAGTTTTTTTAAAAAGTATTAACTTCTAAGTGATCCATAGGGGTTTAAAGTTAGGTGTATGATACTCAAACCCAATTGTCCCATCCAGTTGTTAGCTGTTAAATTGCCAAAATGCAAGTTAATATTGCCAAGAACGCAGTTCAACTGGTATCTAACCTAAACAAAACAACCGTCAACTTGTATTACTAAGCAAGATGATTATCCCCAGAACTCTGGTATACGGAGTATCATAGTACCGGTATGGTTTTCCCAACACCGGTATAAGACATGCATCGGAAACTGCCTCCGATCCCTGAACTTGGCAGAAAGGCTTCTTTTTCACCTGCAAGGGCATCGAGTGAGAGTTGCATCGATCCCGGCACTATCTTCCGAAGGTTAGTAAGATAGTACGGTACCGTATTGGACATTCCATACCCGACGCAATTTTTACTAGCACCGCACCGCATCCTGTGCCTGGTTTCCCTCGACCCTTCTATCGCCACCTCTTTCATGCCTCCTATAACCGGTAGGAAGAAGAACTTGAGTGATGGTTCTCTCCACGATAGCTACACGCAAACCCTTGTTGACGTGAGGATAGAGCAGCACCTTTTTTTCTCTCGTTAGGGGATGTTTCGGAACCATTCAATCTTAAATTTCGTAACTTGTCGGCTGGCCTTACCGGCAGTAGATTCTCCGGAGGTGGCCCTGGCCTTTTCGGCAGTGCTGGCTGCTGCGGCGGCGGCGGCAGTTCCGGCGGTGAGTCTGGGTCCGGCAACAGCGACAACACCGATTTCAACGCCAACCACAATATCGCTTTCGAAGACACTAACTTCTTTGAGAAGAGGCATATGCACGAGAGATGTCTTGATGGTTGTGGGTACGGTGATGATGGTGGTACTTTGGACAATAATGATAGCAAGATCCACAGGAACCTCAACCACAATGCAAACTTAAATGAGGACCTCAACCCACTCGGTGGAGAAAGAAGAGGTAGCGGTTATGCCGGTTTTATCCCAGTCGGGTGGGGTGGATCCGGAGGCTGTGGGGCGTGTGGGGACTGAGGAGGAGTGGATTCGGGGGCTGAGGAAGCCACGGCCGCGGCGACGTTGGGAGCGTTGTGACAACTGCAGAAGCCACTGCACCATCAGAAGAAACACTAACTTGAACTACGTAATTTGTGTCTTTGCCCCCCCGTGTGCCTTTGCACAATACTAATAAGTGATATCCACAGAATACCAACATCAATATCAATAGCGCTGTAGAAGCTCCATACTACGTGGTGGAGACCGCCCCCGTCATTAAAACTGTCTCAGTTGCCGAAACCGCCTACCATCCGGTTGTCTGGTAAGAGGACGTCTCGGTAGCCGGAGAGGTCTACACTTCCATCCAGTCCATAGATGTCGCATTCAGATAAACCTAGCTATGATGTGCGAACCACCCTTCTTACTCTGTTGCCCGTTGTGACGGCGGGCACAGCGCTGCTTCCTTTTAGTTGGGTTATTGTTCGTTTCTAGTCCCCACTTCAGTCCTTCGTTCCTGTTTTGGAGGATGGTGTGCAGGGGGATGATACCCCGGCAATAAGAGCAGAATAGAATATAAGTTTTTTCCCATTTCAAACGGTTTAATAGATTAAAAGAGTTGTCTACCTACCTAGCTACCTAGTGGAGAGGAATTAATTTTGTTAAAAAATCTTATCCTCCCCTCTTCCTTCCCAGTTTCCCTTCCCTGCCTCCCTTCCCTTCAAACCTAGCCCAGCTAGAAAGCCTTCCAACTTATATCAAGCACTCTACTATATCAAAAACTTTGATTTTTGTGCTACTATGCCGAATACAGCCTTTAAACCTTAGCACTACTCCCCTCCACGCCAGGACAAAAGAAAGCCTTTTCCAGGATTTTGGATCGGTGCACAATTAGCACATCTGGTACGCTGGCAACGTACAGTACCATACATAAATGTTCCTGGGGAAGGGTGATGAAATTTTAGTTATTTGCGGCCCGGGTGGAAGAATTGATCGTTGCTATGTGTGGTAATAATTGTGCCCCTTAATTGGAGAATTCGCTTTTGGAGGTGAGAGAGCTATCATATCCCGCAACCATGGAACGAGGTATCTTCACTCGGAGGACACCAGTATCAACTCCGGCTCCCTCCTCTTCCATTTCCAAATGAACCCCCCCACCGGTATCCCCCACAACTCCTCCTTCACTGCCTAGCCAACCCCCCCATAAAAACGCACTGCGCATCCACCCCTGCCCTCACCAAGCCCGGTTACTCACACATGGGCGCCTAAAACCCACAAAAGTCGACGACGTTAAGCACCCCGATTACATAGCCCCAGCCCCTGTCCACTACATGCGAAGCTACAAAGACATCGGACTCTTGCAGGGCTTCTACTGTACAAGCGCAGAAATCAATTGCAACATTGGCGGTAACCTTCATCTCAGTAATAACATTCCTGTGAAATTCAGTCCTATCATTGTTCATATCTCCCGGCGGCGTACCGCAGAAAGAACAACCCCGTGATGTTTCTTTCCTCCCTTGGAGGTGGGGCTATATTGTGCTGGTGGTTGACGTATATTGTTGTGGAAGTTTGAAAGTGAGACGATTTCGGTTTCTATGATACCAGATAAATTTTTGTAAGCGCAACCAGGAAAGTGCCAAACTTGGCTCTTCTCCGAGTGTGGGAAAAGGTCGGGTGAGCCCTGTGCTCCTCCTGCGGTGGTGGCTCTAAGATACACTGCTCTATAAGTGGCAGAAGTTGCCTGCGAACCAATCACACCCCCTTCGCCTCGTTTGCCCTTTGACACCCGGCATAGGTCCTCTCTATATCTGTTGGGTGAAATGCACAAAGGCGACACTGGAAGCTTTTCACAGATGAATACCGTAGTGGTTTATCAAGTCTCCTGCTGTACCTGCCAGTTGAGAACTTGTGATCCGAGTGACCCTCCGTGACCCTCCGTGACCTGCCTTGGCGTTTCCCAATCGGGCTTGGATTGATGTTTCTTTTTGCTCCCATGTGCCCCTGGACGAAGAGCTATCAGGGACTTTAGCTGCTTTATGCAAACTCAAGGGGGAAGCTCCGCTCGGGGAGTCTGCTCTTGTTTTTTTCCTTTTTGTTTACTGCAAGCACTTGCTGTGCTAGAGTGGATATCAGTATCCTCTGCAGTAAGCAGGAACGGTGGCTCGGAGTGTAGTTTTCCCATTCCTCACTATCCTCTAAGGGTAATGGAAAGCAAAAACAATAAGCGAAACTTGTAAAGTGGATCAGATTGTAACGGGGCAATTCCCCCCATTTACCCCTCCCACCAACCAACTCGTCTGTTGAACTTGCCACCCCGCCAACTGTGGCGCCTCAAAAAACGCTTTTGGGGTCCAGTACCGGTACCCCCATCAGATTAGCGGAAACTCAGCCTGTCAGACTCTAAAAGGAATAGTTTGGCAGGTTAACGGAATTGCGAACGCTGTATCGGCCAACTAGATCCAACGCATCCAGTGGGCTTATTTTGTACCCGTGATAGGAGGCTAATCCTCTGAACCCGGAGATTGCAGGGCTAGTGGGGGTGGTGGATTTCAAGATCGTACTGTAGTATGGTACCGGTAATCGTTCCTGATTGGTGATGGGAAACATCACACGGTCAAGAAAGAAGAAAATGAAAACAAAAAGAGAAAAGCCCAAGGACTGGAGCGTGCTTCCCATCGCTCGACTCGTTATCCCTAGCGCTATTATTTCGACCAGTGCCCATCACATACCGGTGCCAGTAACTTGCTGTGTTCTTAGAGCTTGCCCCACGACAGCTTTCCAAAAGCAGGATGGGACCCCGTCCCAGCAGGTGTTGCAGGGTCCGTTGTTTGTGCTACATAAAAGGGGTAGTCTAGCTAGAAGGGAAAACTGTACGACAGTGCTGAGACAACTTTGTTCACTCTCTCCAGCGAATCCTGTATTAAACCTTGACACCCTCCCTTGAGAGAAGTGAGTTTGATAGGCCTGAGTCAAGAGTGCCCGTCACACCAACCAATAGATTAAAATGGGACAATAATGTACTAGTACGGTAGTGGGAAGAAAAGGGTGGGATTTAATTTTTTTATAGAAAAACCCCCCTTTTTTCTATGCGAACTAGTGTTCCTTCCATCTACTGTACCATTCTCTCCCTATCAATCCTTTCACCTTCATTTTCACCATCGGCTTCTTGTCTCGAAGACGGGGTGCGGTGTTACCTGTACATTCTTTTATCCTTCTCATTCGCTCTTTAATCGTCACTCTTTAAAAAAAAAAACGTTCTTTATCATGTGGATTAGCTTTTTTTTGCTCTTCGCCGGCAGTGTGAGTGTGAGTGCTCAATTGCGGGCGAAGCCCGTGGTGATGCCATTTGCACTACGTTACGGCCAACATAGCTTCGGTGCGTGGTTCGGTGTTCCAGTGACGGTAGGGAGCACACAGTTCAACCTTTCTTTGTCTACAACGTTGAGCAGGACTTGGATCCCGGGCGCTTCGTTGTGCGCCCAGGATTCCAACGTGACAGCGTGCACCGCTGCCGTCGGTGGGACTTGGAGCGGGGATGTCGGCACGGGAACAAAGGTGGGGGACGAATTGCTGGCGGGAGTATACAATAAGACATTGTCGGAAAAGTTGAGTGTCAATGGAACAATCCTTTCCCAGGAGGGTGTCGGAAGCACCATCACCGAGAGCATCACTTTGAAGTCGAATACGGGGATTTTCAAAATGGACTCCCAGAGTGTTGGTGTGGTGAAGGAAGCGGATAAGGAATATTTTCCGAACGGGATTTTGTCGTTGCAGCAAATGGCGTTGTCATTATACTCGGGCGGATTCACACCAAGTCCTTCGTTCCATTTATATCATGGGTATGCAGCATACTCCAATGATTCTGTCATAGATCTAGAGTCAGCGGATGGGCTTCGGTATATTCTTATCTTCGGGGGCTACAACAGTGCTGCGCTGGACTTGAACACGACTCAGCAATATCCGCTGGTCAGGACAATGATAAAAGGAGATGCTAAGGATAAAGACGACAACTCCACCACCAGTCCTCTCCCCTCATCCCAAGATGTCGGATACCGGATGGAAGTGTTACTCGAAGACCTTGTCTATCGCTGGACAATCGGCGGTGACACCGATAACTCCCTCATCGCCGGGCCAACACTTGCGATAATAGACTCTACAACTCCATACCTCTGGCTACCAAAGTCGGCTCTGGCAGCGCTTGTTAGCGTCTCGGGTGTAATCTGGAATGACACCTACAAGGTTTACCAGATACTCGACTGCGGGAAGTGTACGGAAGCGCAATCAAATGCAGGAAGCGCAGTCCTGGACTTCAAGTTCGAGAACAATGATGGCGTTCCGATAACCCTTAACTTTAAGGAATACATGGGCGTAAAGTACGTTCCATACTCTGATTGGACCAGCGATGAATTCAACATGTTGCAAATACGGGAGCTACCGGACGGTAGCCCCATAATTCTGGGGCGACCTTTCCTAGCTGTAGTTCATCTTTGGGTAGACTACGCCGAGAAGTGGTTTTCTATGAGTGAAGGCTATCAAGGACTTGACCCACTCTATGGATCTGAGGTCACACCTTGGGACAGAACAAGCCACCCACCCATCACAAACTCCTCGGTCCTTTTAGTAAAATCCTCGAAAGACGTTTCCTCTACAGGATCATCCTCTCCATCCGGAACGTCAGACTCGGATTCATCCTCTCGACCAAAGCTGAAAATTAGCGTCATAATAGCCATTGCCGCTAGCGGCGCAGCCCTCCTAATAGTAGGTGCATTCCTCATCTACCGCTGCTGCTATCAAAAAAGAAAGCCGCCCGCGATGAACGTTCCCGCAAGCCCATACAATCGCTACGAACTCCAGAGCACACCCGCTTCATACCCTCCCCCGGGACATGTACCGCAACAGGAGCTCCATCAACTGCCTTCGCGCCCACAATCCCTCAGCGCTAAGGTGCATGGGATCGCTTCTCCCTACATGCAGATACCCGAGTTGCCAACGGCGGTATATTACCCACCTCCACCCACGCAACCGTCCCACCGACAACAAGGGGGGTATCATCAGGGGGGGATGCATACACCACAGCCCGTGTATGAAATGGGTTCGAATAAGGGGGTCTATTAGGGTATCTTGGGGCATCTTTGGTGTGTTGGAGTTGTCATGGGGTTTCTTTTTCATGTTTAGCGAGCGTCACTTTATGATTGGCTTTTTTTTTTTTTTTTCAAAGGGGAGAGCGGGTCGAATTTTCTTCTGGGGGTAATATAGGTTAACGCTATTCTTGAAGATTTTTGTAGTTGACGGAGGATGTTATGCAGCTCATTTTATCTAGGATTAATCTATGGGAACGTTAATAGGGTGGACCAGAGCAAATTACTTGGAGACAGCTTGGTGTAAACTGACCGTATTGCTTTCAATGACCCAGTGAATCGAGACTCAAATACGAGTTAATCATACCGGCCCTCCATCGGCACCAAAGAGCATCGAGTCTCTCACCCCTATGTGTGAAGTTTGAAGTATCTGGTGTAGTGCATGATAAGGGAAACACTGCTGCAAACAATGCACCCCGATGAATGAAAGCAAAGGAGTGGGTCACCGACGTTGAAGCAAACTTCAACTTGATGGCGAGGGTGGAGCTCTACAGGTACTTGTACCATCACTCGGTTCGCTCGATCTCCCTGGGTGGGTTGTGATCCATTCGACACACCTCAAAGCTCATGCCTCTCCCTTATTCGCACTTCCTCGGAGAAGAGCATAACGAACCTGTAATGTGTATATCGTCTGTCTGAAAATCCGTCTTTTAGTAGCATATTGGAATCAGTATACCCGCTGCATGCTCGCACCCTTGGTATTGTCTTCTCTGACACTGGAAATTGACACAAGGGGAACGAATTAGAGGGCGCAGGAGCCGTATAAGGTTTGGTCCAAGCGATATGTACCGGATTTTGAGGTTTAAAAAAGTGAGGTGATTGGCTCGTTTATCATGTTGGTAGACACGGAATGGGGGTCGGGTGCCTGTTTAGTACCGTACAAATTTAGCGCTCGAAGCCGGTCACTGGTAACTATTATACCTGTCTCCTAATACTATCGCTTGTCATGATATATCTATTACTGTGCCAAAACTAATGTTTGACTAGATCTTCTGCTGGTATCAGGACATTGTTTTGATATGTCAGCACAGTGTGATATTTCATCACCGCTAGTGCCTGAAGCAAACTTAATAGCTAGCTAAGTAGGGACGGTAAAAGCAATGTGCTATCTAATCGTGACATATATGGGTCCACCCTGGCCACCCACTTGAGAGGAAACTCGATGTACGGTGAATAAAAGATAAATAAAAGCTGTCCCGAATCATGAAAGCCTCACTTGTCATGGGTGGGTATATATGTGGGATATAAGCTGTGGAAGGTAAAAAAAAAAAGCGCAAAAACTCCATTTCCCTAGATTCCTTAATATGCAATTTAAGAGATGATAGGATGCTGCGGTGATTACCAAGATAGTCTTGTAAATTTGGAAAGCATGGGCTCGGGCATCGCATTCCGCTTTCTCGGGGCGCCTCTTTTGCCTACAATGACTTTCATACCTGTTTTTATCAGCACAGCTTCTCACCCGAACCATAGATGGAGGGGGGGGGAAGAGAAACATACCAGCCGTAAAAGCCAATGCCCAAGATTGGCTCAACCCATCATCCAACAACTTCTTATCAAACTCCTTGGTGCTAAAGAACTCCCATGCAACCCCTGGATCAAAAGTCGCCACATTCATTGCCCAAATGCTCTTCCAGGGGTTAACCGGCATCTCATCCAACCTCCCCCGGTACATGGCCTGAAACTCTGCCCTTGAGAACTCCGGATCCCTAATGTACTCACTGATCGGCGTGGCGGGGATCATGTGAATCCCGTGAATTGCTTCGATAGCAGGGCTAAACCACGTAGCATAATCAACTCTATTCTCCCAGAGAATCCCGCAAACCAAGTTTCCTTTCACTTCCTCCGGGTGCACTGAGAGTTGACTGCCGGTCAGCATGTACATGTTCACGCTCTTCCGCATAACCCCGAGCATCAGGAGACCACGGCCTTCAATGGCCTTGCCGTTGATAGCAGCGCCCCAGAGTCGCATCCCGTAGGCGTAGTTGTAGTCTTCCGAACTGGATTCTTCGTTTCTGCCGTCGCCGAATTCATATAGGCCTGCGGCCTAACTGTGCCTATGGAACCAATCAAAGTTGCGGAAGGGGATGTATTTGGTGTCCTCTGGGGATGGATTGGCCGTCTCACTGATGAAGGTGTTTATGCAGTCCTTGTTTTTTGCTGCCCAACTATCTTTGTTGTCGATCCCGGCATTGATGTCGACCTGTGTGTCTAACCAGGCGATTAGTGCGCCTGCTTGGATGAAATAAGAGCAGTGGAAGTGGTGGTCATTGTGAAACATGTTTCCGAAATCGGCATTGATTTTTTCGACTTGCGTGCCCGCTTGTGTATGGTAGGCGTCCGAGACTATCCCTCCAAACACAGAGTCGTAGAAGAGTTTAGGATTCACGGCGTTTTTGGTAAAGGGGTCGAAAGCAGTTTTGACCTTGTCTAGGCATCCTCTTGTCAGGTCTTCATCTCTTACAGCGTCCCAGGCTGAGAGGCAGATATATGCTGATCGGGCGAGTCTTTTCCCCTTGAAGTATATTCGGCATTCAATGCTGTTAGGCCCTCTGCTATCTCTTCCTTGATAGCCTCTTTGATGACGTCCTTGTCTGCCTGTGCTATATATTTTTCCAAACCTAACCCAAAGATAATCTTGCTTGGAAGCCCATATTCGGTCATTTCTAGATCAGCGCTGGAGACGGCGGTCATTGGTCCATTCACCTTGCTGTCCAACATTAGTCCTGTCATTCCCTCCATGGAATCTCCAGATAATGCTGCGATATGGTGCGGCAGTCCATAGACCAATGGCTGGCCAAATATTCCCTCCCTGAGGAGATTCTCTCGGTGGTAACTAATAGTGTATGACCCCGTTTTCTCATTATTCAACTTTAGAGACGATAGCGCTGCTGATCCAGGGTACCAGCCCGCCGCCCTACCGTACACTTCTTCGTCCTCTTTTATAGTCTTTGACCCTTCTGAAACTTTAGCACCCTGGATAATGGCTCCTTCGTATTTATCCTTCAGCGAGATCTCTACCGTGTCGCCTATAACCCCAAATTGTGCGTCATCTCCGGTAGTCCTTTTTTTCGTCAGAGAAGATATAAAAAGAACGATATTTCTATATTTCAACTGTGTTCTAATCTTCAGGAACCTACCGTCACTCCCGGCAGCTTGGGTGATCACGTATCCAGGAGGAGAGCGGATGAATATTCTCGGAGTAAGTTTTGTATAGATCGCCGTTGCGAACGCCATACCCTGGCATACGGGCATTCTCAGACTCCCACCACCACCCGATAAAGTCACGTTCAAACAGAACTGATCTGTGGGACGACTTGCGATGAATCTCGGCGGTGGGGTAAACTCTTTCGCGGAAAATTTTATCAATGCTGGGTCTCCTTGAGGTAAGTTGTAACGTTTTGCCGTTTCAGAACCAGTTGTTGACTTAATGAATACCTGTTCCACTCCTCACACAATAAATTAGCTTTCGACCCCACTCCGATATTTGCGCCTAGAGTGAGTTAGGGCATTCGAACGAATACGCACCCTCGCATTTGCTTCATGATGCACCACTGCCATTCCCACTTGATCGGGTCCGGACCCGCCAATTCCATCGTCCCACCGAATCCCATAGGGTAGGGGAAACACCGTCTGATTCTGAAATCCCATCACAAAATTCTGGTAATACTTGTTCGTATGAATAGGGCCCTGGCCCTCGGCTATATGGCACACATTCTGTGGTTGCTAGTTCGGCTCTGAGCATGGATGTTTCGCCTGGGTCTGAAAAATTGGTAAGGGATCGTCGTTAGATACCGAGATTAATAGGTCTGTAGGCTTTTCGAAGAGATCTGTTATTGCACTAAATAATGGTGCGGCCTGGGAGGTCGTTATTAGCGAACCTATCATGAGGGTCGTGGGACGCATCGTTCGTCCTGTTTGTTGTGGGGCTTAAGCTGACCTGCAGGTATATATGTGGTATTGAACGTAAGGGGGTTAACCAGAGCTCCCGAGAGTAAACAAGAAAAGAAAAGAATAGAGGGAGGAATGTGGCAGGTTGAAAAATTCCACAGTTGAATGTTTTAACCACTGAAGGATTGTAAGTAGGTGAAATGAAAAATGCAATGGGCTGGGGTAGGCAAAGGTAACACTAAGAAATCCAGAGGGAGTAAAGACAGATAAAGTCAGTTACGGGGACCCCCCACTAGTTCGAAGCGTTTTGTTATTTTCTTATTCTTTCCCTCTGGCGGATTATTAGCTTGGCCAAATACAGTTTTGGTAAAGGGACTTCGCCTACTACAGGTAGATTGGGCCTCATGACGATAATAATGATGGCCGGGCTATGGACGTGAACTGCTCATCGACACTCAACCATGGATTTCAAGCTCGTGCTTTCGAAAGGTCAATTGAAATGTGCGAAAAAGAGCAGAATAATTCCCTGTGGAGTGGTCGGAATACTTAAATCGAGTGTGACATCTCGTGCTTTTTTTTTCCCTGTCGGTTCCCCTCATTTCGACACCGCTTTGGTGCACTATCTCCAGCTATGTTTTTGAGCATTCCAATAGAGGGTACATCTATGCATACCTTTACCTAGTTCACGAAAACATACTACACC
The DNA here is from genome assembly GCF_000151645.1 of Tuber melanosporum. Lineage (NCBI taxonomy): Eukaryota > Fungi > Ascomycota > Pezizomycetes > Pezizales > Tuberaceae > Tuber > Tuber melanosporum. Next base: position 618,412 of record NW_003299019.1, read on the forward strand.
TCCCACAACTATGTGGCACTCTTCTTAAACGTTATTTTGGTTTAATAGTTATTCTAAGACTTGATCTTTAATTTCGCTAGTGGTGATACTGGGCAACTTCCCAAGTCTTAACATAAGGCAAGGCAAACCCTGATCCGACCCCTCCGGAAGGTGACCATGACGACTTATCTGAGCGCTATTGAAAGAAAGAGTACCTACCCCCCAGTATCATAGGTCCCGGCAAAAAAGCCTGTAAGTATACCCCCCCCACGCTATTTCTCCAATCACTTTTTGCAAAGCCCGGCGTAATAATTTCGTCTCTACTTCTTCCGGTGTATTGGCGATACGTAGATGCTCAGGCTCCTTCTAGTAAATCCAGAATTCACCCGTACCATATAATACCGGAACAACCACGGCACCGTGCGCTCACCCTAGTACTGGAGTTGAAAAGGGTTCCACTAGAGATGCATAATTAGTAGTAGCTGTACTAGTACTGAATGCCGGTTAGTTATAGGTGACTATTTGGGTTCGTGTCGACCACCCGGCTTGCGGGTGCGTAAACAGTGGGCGAAGAGTGGGCATTGGACCGTATTAGCCCTCTCAGAGCGCGAAGGTCTCTTTTCCGCACTGGGTAATTGTTAAATGAATGGCTTATTTGCTGTGAGATGGACTTAAGGATTGAGAACTTGAAATAAAGTCTAAGCAATATCTTAGTTGCACGAAAAAGCAGCTTCCTTCACTGCAAAAGGTGTGTGGCGGATCATGTGTCCTTTAAGCTGGAGCGCTTTTGCCATCTACCGTACGGCGCCAGCAGCCAGATTAAAATAGGTGGGATGTGGTAGGGGTAAATAAGTCTTCACCCTGCTGAACAAGCATTCTTGGCTTACAGCAAGCAAGTTCACCACCGGGGGCCCACAGTACCAACCAACTCAACGATGCTTGGTCAACTGAATATTATTATTATTATCCGTGAGGTCCGAAGTAAATACAAGCGAGGCTAATAGATATATTAGTCACGTGCCTTATCTGCGCGCAGTGCAAAAAGACGATTCACCAAATTTTGCTTACTAGACCAACATGACCACGGGCTGCACTTGCACTTTGTATAGTAGCAGTGTAAATGCATAAACAAATACTGCATAAAAAAAGTGCCTCTCGGAACAAATTAGAGCATTCTTGGTGCAGCCACAGCCACACCGACACACCCACCCTCAATCTCGGCAAGCCCACCGGAACAAACCCCGAGCACCGGCAACCGCCACGCCGTTTACAAAGGGCAAACAAAGCGCCACCAGGAACCCCCCCGGCTCACCTATCCAATACCGGTAGGCCTGCACTCAGCCCCGAGTGGCTATCCATGCCTCGGGCCACTGGGCGGGGACATTCGCCCAATATTCTCTCCAAATAATAATAATGGAAAAATTCCTGATGACTTGGGCGCACTGGAGGTGGCTCCAGGATTGGAGCTTGGGGATTGTTGGCAGGATGCCTCCCTTACTATCGTGTCAAATGAGGTAAAACAATAAGTGCTGGGTTACCTGGTTAAAGTCGAAGTTGCGCTTCTTGTACTTGTGAGCAGTTAAGCGAAGCATGGCTCAGTGAGTGAGACAAGGTGAACCTCTTCAAGGGGCCCCCTCCTCGAGGATACAAAAACTTTGGTATTATAGAGATAGCGCCCTGGGGCAAGTTATCGTCCAAATCTAACTCTAAATGGCAACTTCCCTATAAATCTCTCTAGCCTATTTAGCCACACTCTAATTCACTGTTCTAGCGCCATTCCAAATTTAGCTAGATAATATAGGAGGAACACATAGGCTATAGCTGATACTCAAAGGATTTAGGCTATCCTTTATGGGTTTCTTGATTTTTTTTCCGGTCATCTCCGAAGCACGTGATAGCCAGAATGTGATTCAAGCCCCTAATGGTGGCTAATGGCTAGTTTCAATCCTGGCTGGTGTTTGGTGTGTTGGGGGCCAGTCATAGCGTCTGTTACAGGTGTAAGGTCGAGTGCGAGTTGGGGAATATTCCTGTATCCGGTAGGGTGTTTACCCTCATGGTAACCTTTCTATGTATGATAGGTGGCTTGGCATACGAATGGTTGGCCATTTAAGCTTTCCTTGCTTAACACAGGGAGGGTGAACTTCAGTCAACACAGGCATAGTCAACATCGCCCCTCCACCTCAAGTGGGTGCGGCGCTATCTCCTTTCGTACCTTCTGTTCAGCTTTAGTTACACGACAGATCTGCCAGCCAATTTACACAGAGATATTGTCAACTATATCAGAGTACCATCGGAGGGAAAATATCAGAGGGTACCAGTGTAATCGACACACCATCCAACAAAGGGAAAGTAGTAAATAATTCCCACACCAGTAGGCCTCATGATTGCAGTGCAGTAGATGATATAACCGAACATAGAAAGTTCCAAGAGAAGCAGAAACATCGCACTACAGTAAGACACTAAGTCTGCAATTCCACGATTGTATCATAGGGTATTATAAATTAACGGTGCATACTGTAATAAATCTTGTATCACATTCAAGAGTAACATTCGCCTCATGCCCTAGGTGATATCGAGTGAGAGCTCGTGAGTGTTTTGAAAAAAATTTCAATTTCAACTTCAAGATATCTTGAAAATATCATACCTAGACAAGTTTAAAACCCGTAGTGGCTGTCCGATATCCAGCCTGTCCTGACCACCGACCCCATATCTTCTCAGCCCTAGTCATATCGCAGTATCTCGCGCCTGTACCCACCAAAAAGTTCCACCTCAAACGAATAAATCGTCAACCCTCACCTCGAAAGTCAAAATGACATCCAGAGAAAACACCCTCTTCCCTGCCTCGGTTTCCGGTGTGGCTTCAAGAAAGCGCAAGCAACATCCGACCAACTCCGCCAAAGGAAGCAAGAGACCAGTCATGAGCTCACTCATAGACACCATTGAAGTCATCTACCGCGACCTCTTCGATAGGGTGAACTACACGGCACCAGACAAGACAACACCTCCACCCCTCCGGCACATCGAGCGGCAGCCCCAAGCGGTTTTAGAATCCTTCACGGCACTGACCAATCTCCTACTCAAAGATATGAACGACTCCGCTCACAAAACCGTGGTGTCGGAATTGACAGGGGCGTATTGGACCAGTGTTCACGCCTCTGGGTTCAACTTCCAGCCGGCTGTGGGGGTAGGTAGTCCCACCGGAAGTGACACGGAAGCGGTGATCAGCGGAAACCACGAGAGGGCGGGTATTTTAATGGGTCGCTTCATGGAGACTACCGATCCCCAAGCTCGTTACCACAGCGCTTTCGCCCTCGCCGTTGTCTGGTCTAGGTACTGGCGTTTGGCGCAAGGCTGCGGGTGGAAGACCATCGCAGTACTCCTCTACTCCTCGCGCTTCCGGGATTTTGCTCGTGCTGCTAATCACGATCGCTGGGAAGAGCTCGTAAAGCTTATTAAAGCTAATGTTATGAGCATACAGCTTCTTGGCTCTTTTAACACCAGCTGGCACGAGGCCTTCTGCGAGGCAGTTCCAGATGCACACCAGGTCCTGACAGACAAAGAGAGGATTTTTTATGATGGAAGTTATCATCATTGGAGGGTGCCGAATGATCCTAATGCAAGATCTGGAGAGAGACACGGTAAAGAATTCGAGGTTGGTGATTACACGAGGATAGGGAATAATGGGAAGGCCTTCACGAGGGATCCTAGGTTTAAGAAGGGGGCTTTTGACGTAGCTCATCCTTGCGGGGCTTGTGGGAAGACGTCCAAGGAATGTCTTTGTAATCTGGAGAATTGGTCTCCGGCCAGGGTTGAGCTGATCGGGACTGTTGGGAGAGGGACTGGGGTTCGAGCATTGCAGGTATGCCTTGTTTCTTTCTTTTACTTTCTTCCTCGATCTAGTGATGGTGATGCGGTACGATGCTGACTTAGAGGATAGAGTTTCAAAGCTAGAGAAATAATTGGTGAGTACATTGGAGAGTTGATACCTAACAACTTGTCGGAGGATGACGAAGACCTTTATGTCCTTTGGGGACATAAAAATCTCAATGAAACAGACGCTTATAGTACAACTTCTAACCATTATGGTAATTCTCCAATCTCTCTCCCTCCCTTCGTCTTTTCGGGGCGATAGCTAAGCTCTGCGCTCAGGAAATTGGACCCGCTTTGTCAATCACTCTTGTGATCCTAATTGCGCTATCGAACATGTTGCTCGACGTGGTAAGATTCTCTCTGTGTACCGCATCATCAAAGATATTGCAATGTTCGAGGAAGTAACTACAAGCTACGGCTCGGGCTACTTCCTTGGCAGAGGGCTAAAGTGCCTTTGCGGGGCAGAAAACCATATTGACCCACGGATGTAGAGGAGTCTCATTTGTGCTAGTAATGTGGTGGGTTTGAGTTCGAGTCCAAATCGATTTATCTTAGATGGGTATTTGGTTATTTATTTGTCTTGGTCCTTTTGGTCTTTTTGTACTTTTATTATGCGTCCTCTCTTACTTTCCCTGGCCCCAATCTAGATAATGCTTAATTTGTCTTTAATTTTATCCCTCTCCACTCTTCCCCCGTCCCCGCTCCCCCCGCCCTCTCTTCTCTCGCTTTGCTCCCTCCTGTTTTTTGTTTCCCTTACAATCTGGCACTTCCCTGATATGTCGCCAAGATCACAAGTGGCCAAGCCTAAAGTTCCAACAATTCTGCCAGTAAGGCAGCAGACACTCAACCGCAGTAATAGGTATACTCTATCGCTAGGTTCTCCAATATGTGGTGGGAAAAATAAAATTCCTTCATTAATAATTAACGTGTATTTTTATTTTCGCGAGAAACTCTTTGCACTGCACGTTTGCTGCTCATTTTACTAAATGGAGAGGTTTTAATTTGATATCAAAGCGTCATTCCGCCCAACTTACGCTTGGCTTACTCACATTCCTTTCACCCTTCACTTGGCCACACACCACGGACCACTAGACTTGTAGGATTGCAAGTCTACTGGTATTAGATAAGGTCCAAAACGAAATAGAGGCTATTGAAACCCGAACTCTCGGACTCAACGTGCTAGTCCTCGCCGTAGTGGCGACGAAACTGGGCGGGTGACCAACACGGGTATTTGTGAGCAAAAAAACGAAAGGGCCAAGGTTAGGGTTACAAAGATTATCATACTCGTTATTGTTCCCTGTTGGTCGCCCACCCAGTTTCGTCTTGACTACGGTGAAATATTTCTCTTCCATGATCCGTGTTTGACTAAAACTTTTACGATATTTCCGGCGCCAAATGTACAGCTGCTTCGGTCCCACTAAAGGGGCATATTGATCCACGATCCCATAAAATTTCGTAACGGCAATAGCGCAGGGTGCAGTACGCAAGTACACAGGGCGGGGCCGGCGTTTTGATAGAGGTGAAGGAATCGCTCGATCGTGATGGAGGTGATGGACACAGACGGGGACACGGAGTGGAGATCAGAGGTGTAACGATGGTTGGAGAAATCGAGTAAAGCTTAATATTCGGAGAGTGGAGATCTACCTCTATATATACGAAGTTGTGGGCATGCTAAACTACTTCTATGACTATGTCCACTCACATACACAATGCACAGTAAGTTAGCCCTTATGCCTCGACATACTGATCAACCATGCTCCACCACACTCCCAATACAACAACTCTCCATTACTGGGATTACCATTCCATCACCTTTCTCTGTTGGGTGGGGTTGACGGGGAATGTATGTAATTAAACCTGATCTGGGCCTAATGTAGTCTCGGGTTTTAAGATCTGCGCAGTTCGCTGGTTGATTCGAGACCGTAAACGGAGCGGTCTGTTAATCAATCAATGCCCTATTCGGCGGGCCACTGTTTTTTTTCTAGCACACTAGTTACCCCTCCGACACAAATTATTGCAACAAAAGCCCACTATCCGGGGCAGCACTGGGTGCGGTCACAGATACTGCGAAACAATAGACATCCTACCGATACGACTATAACAACCACCCCCCTCCGGAACCCCCAAGACTTCCGCAAACTCAACCTACACCACCAGGAAAGACTTGTGGAGATCTTGAATATCGTATCTTAAGTGGGTCCAAATAATTTATTTTCTTCGTCTAGTTTTCCCTAGGCTCCCATTGCGATCGGGGGATTATGGTATTTGGAGGGAAGATCAACTTTCTTGTCTAGAATTACGTATTGCGCTTATTATTTGAATTTGGCAACTTATTAAGTTGGTGCTGGGTTGCCGGAGGGTACCATATGGGGACTTATTAGAAACGACAGTACTGCTACTGGGTTACACTGCTGAGTTAAATCTAGCCTCTATAAGGTGTTAAAATTTGACCACTGTGGCGTTGAATTGATTGCTCTCTACCCTGTATGCTTCCCCCACCCCCTTCACACTCCCAGAAACACACCTTCTAATTCACATAATATAACTAAGTTATTCATTGAAACCCGCCACGCACCCCTCAAAGAGGGGTGCGTCCAGATACCGAGGCAGGGAAGGAGCTCGCGTCGGCTATGAAGCCGCCATAGGCCATAACCATTAAACACTCCACCCCCCAGAAGATAGACCCATAGAGCACACCCACCGCGCCCTGAGAGCACGACCAGTAATTAAGTATAAGAACGATAGTAATACAGATACGGATTGTAT
>NW_003299019.1:625859-633824 GCF_000151645.1 Tuber melanosporum
TGGTCATTTTTTTTAAAGGAGAAGCAAGTGAGGGGAAGGATAAAAAGAGAAGTTTGGGGGGGGGGGGGGCAAAAATTTTTTTTTATTATTTTTTTATTAAGGTTCCAAACCCCCGGAAAAAAATGGTGAAACGGATTTTTTTGCCCCCCCAGGTGTAAGTTTTCATAACCAAGACCCGGGAAACAAACACAAGGGGGATGATTTAAGAAAGTTGGAATGCCATTTTGTGTTGGACCCGCAATCCCCTTTTCTAGCAGAACCTACTATCTCGAGTGACTGCTTATGACTTCTTGTCACCCTCCTGTGTATGACATGATAAGCCTAACTCTAGGCATTGCTCTCTTCCTTTTCATCTATCTCTCGAACCCTCCCCCACCAATAAAAACACCAAAAAACTCGTCCTATCATCTGCTCACTTCGGCCTATGCTCTTGATACTTTTCAACACCATCATCTCCGATGGAGGTGGTTTTGGGTTCCATCACCGTCACAAGCTGTCACTCGAGAACTTTGTGTCTATTGTTTCTAGGGGATCTTCGGAAAGCCGGCCCCCACTTATGCTCAGTAGAGGTGGAGGGAGTGGGGGAGTGGGGGGTCTCCACACATGATCGGAAGTGGTTTGTGGGGGTTGAGGCGGTAAACGAACGGACTAGCGTTGGAATAGGTAGGTTTGCAGGAAATCTTGAGCTGTTTGGCAGATGTTGGGTTTGGGCTGCGGAGGGGTGGGTTGTTTGTTGTGGGGGGGTTATACCGGGGTGCTCGGGTCATTAAGGACTGTCAGCTTTCCGGATGGAGTGTCCCGTCACACCGGGGTGGCTTTTTGTCAGCGTCTGGAGGGTAGTGTCCTCACATTGAAAACATGTCAAATTTTCACAAAATTACAGGAATTGTGTAGGATATTTTTTTTCGTGCTCCCAGGGAGTAGCTATCACTATAGGAAATCCTTAAACCAGAAAAATCGGCTGAATACTTTCGGAAACAAGTACTGTACAAAACTATCCAAAAAAAATCCTAAAAACCTTTGTCAGCACGGAGTGTCCCTAATGACCTGATCTCCACAGCATGGTTGGTACGCTACTACTCAAGTGGACCGATCATTCATTACTAAACCTTTAATCTCCTAGAGTCCGACTCCAACCCCAAGAGTCCTTCATAGAACCATACTTCCTGGGATCCTTGGGTACAGGCTATTCGCAGGCTCAAAATAAGCGGGGCCAATCCCCATGGGAGGACTGTTCGGTTGCAGTTCACGGTAATTTATTCATAATAAATACGATAATATTATTGTGTCAAGTAGCTGAAAAGGCACCATAAAGCGGTAGGGGTTTTCTAGTGCTAATACCCAATTTTGGTAAAACTCCTTCTTCGTGCCGAAGTCCTCTGGGTAAAATATAGTTGTTATACTTCCGAAAAGCTCCAACTTGAGATTGGTGAGTTATATATATTATATTCTAATCTTGATACAAATCTTCAAAAAGGAGGCAAAAGAGGCAGAGGTTGCGCTCATGGTAGAAGTAGTAATAGAGGTGCCTAGAGCTCTCTCGTCGCAATAGGCATTTAAACACACCAAAGCAACACCCTCCAGAGTAACTCCTCTCACACGTAACTACCTCCCTACCTACCTCCGGCAATCCCTCCAGTATAGATCAAACCTGAGAAGAACTGCCCGCATAGCTGTGCCCGACGACACCATGAGCTACCATCCCATTCCTCCCTCTCCCCTTACCAGCCCGTTCTCTCCTCCTCCTCTTCTTCTCCTCCCGCTGGATATCCTGCTCCTCTTGCTCCTGCCACTCCTGATACAAGAGAGTGTAATATGCATTGCTAAAATCTATTATGCCCTCATCGGTCTCGCCGGTTCCTTCCACTACTTCATCTGCTTCTAAGATTATACTCCCATGCTGGCTAATATGTTTAGAGGTAGTATTAATCCTGCAAAACGAGTCTCTGACATAATTTGATACCGTGAATCTAGAGTCTCGAGGGTTTGGATTAGAGAGTATCGGGGAGCCTATCGGACGCGAGGGGTTGTTAGAAAGTTGTTCTTGGAATATGTGTTGGTCTATGGAAGGGCTATGATGGTGGCAAGTGGATGGAGGAGGAGGTGGTGGAGGTGGAGGAGGTGGAGGTAATTGCCTACAGTTCTTACAGAGACCAATGTCATCCCTTCCTGGGGCCTTCCGACACGAAAAGCATATAACGTCTGTTTTTAGCTCCACTCCCCGCGGAGGAACCCACGTGTCACAATCTATCGGCACTAGTATCGATGGGTGGTTATCTCTTGCGCTCGTATATCTCTTCACAAGCGGCGGCGGCAGTGGTGGTGGTGGTGGTGGAGGTGGGTTAGAATCTTCTGAACCGACACATGAAAAGCTCATGTCTGACCCTCTTCTCCTTTCCCTGCCCCCTTTTCTTCCTAGCATTTCTTCCTCTCCCCCTCCCCGCCATCTCGCATTGGTTGTCCTTCTCGGTGGCCTTGGCGATGCTGTATAGGACGGTGTGTATTGGTTTCCGATCGGATTAGTGGTTAGAACGTGAATTGGATAGCTTATATTCGTTAGTGCTGCTATAGGACGGCCTGGTTTATTTTTCTGGCTTTTCCCTGGGCCAAAGCAGAAGAAAGATCGAAATCCTATTTTGATGGCGATTGTGGGTTTGTTTTCGGTTTTAGAGTGTGCTTGTGTTGTGATTTTCGCATAGTATCTCAGGTAATATGATATTTTTCTTCCTTTATTCTCTGCCACCGCCGATACTATGAGAGCTTTTTTATCAATACAGTCTCCGGAAGTTAATGTACCTTGAATACATGGGGAAACTTGAAAAAAGCTATCGTTAGAAGATTTGAACCCAAAATGTAAACACTCTTTTAGACCCAGTTTTTCAAGAGGCACAAGCGAAAGCACCACCACAGACAGACGCCCCACTCCGGGAGTAAAGCACTTTTTTATGTTGAGACTCTCTTATCCTCTCTAAGGGTACTGTAGTGAGAGTGTCGCTGACGAGTGACGCAGTATGCATGTCTACCTCCGAGCTATTCCAGGTCATAGTGACCCCGTCACCCCGCCTATCTTGCCCATTCCAGAACCCAAAAACCCACAAAACATTCGCACTAAAATTCCCTTTATATCAAGTTCTTTCTAGTTCCAAAACCAGGGCTAACAGTCCAAAGGACATACCAAGCACATTCGACTATAAATTTATGTGCCGACTTGAAATGCTCCGGGATTTAGCCCTAATTAGTCCCACTCCTCCCCTCTTTCGAGGGCAGCGGGATCCGGGGAGGTAGGGAGGGGAATAGATGCGGGAGAAGGAGTTGGGATCGAACTTACTGTAAACACGGGAAGAGGGGGGGGGCAACACACGTTATAGCGATTCGGGGCTGCAGTCTATCTAGTTATTGTCAAGGGTGCAGAAGTGAGTAATCGGGCAGAGAAATCAAAGGAAGGATGGAAGGAATGAAGAAAAGCCAAGGCGCTTGCAAGTCCCGATCTCTCACCACCAACTTTGCCATCTTGATAGACATACATTAAATTTCAATGTCTTACGTCCCAACTTTGGCCCCCGAGCGCCACGTTCCCGACGCAGAAGAAAGCTCAAAACCACCCAAGAGCTCCAGCAGAGTGGGAAACTATCCCCAAAGATTTTTAGTTGGCGCCTTACTCTCTCAGGACAATACCCTCAGCCTATTTCTTTCCGCTCTCTACCGCACTACACTATTAGTGCGAGTGATCATTAATGACTATCGCTCCATACTCGCTCAACGCCGATGAGGCGCGCTCGAGCAAGCAAAGCCATTGACTATCAGGGCTTCCCGACAACCTGGGATTCACACCCCGAGTCCCAAAATCTCAAAGTTCACTTTACTTGACTTCACCCTGTCCTCTTGCTTGTCTAAGTCACTCTGTACCTCATTTTACCATCTCGGCAGTTGAAGAGCGAAACGATCACAAGTACTACGGTCACGGAACTTGCCAGTATACCGGGTATACGGGACACCTTTGATCAGGAAAGCCGAATGCATTTTGCTTTTCAAACGCGTATGGAGCAACCAACCACATCATACGAGCACACAAACCCCCCTTAAGATGGCATATACAGTTTTCTCGATTTGAACACGATAGCATGGGGAGGTCTTACTTACTTGGCTTGCTCGCTCGCCTGCGTGCCGATTTTGCTAACAAAAACATTTCCGTCCAACCCGGCTAACTCGGGTAAGACCTTAAATATCGGAATTCCGGATCGAGCGTAAATAGTAGCAAAGAGCAAAGTAGAAAAGGAAAGAAAAAACGAAACTCACCGACCTCAACGCCACAGGCGTTAAAGTTAAAGCATACGTCAGAAAAAATCTGCCCTTGACTCCCCAAGGGCATTATGATAAGGCATTTCCTTTTCTTCGTGCCCCCAAAAATCTGATACCATACGTGTATAATAAAGAAAAGCTCGCGCCGCACCATATCAGGAAGGGATGGTGCCCACTCCAGCCAGCCCAGAAATGAATTTACACGTGATTTGTGATCTGATTAAACGAACCAATGGTGGGCGCTATGTACAGTACCCCCATCGTTACCGAGACGACGGGCCGCGATGAAACTCCCGTGCTCAAGAAAATGAGAGTGAGAGGGTGGGGTTGGTTGTTGAGTGGAAAGTGTTTCCTCTTTTGGATATGGGGGTCCGGGGAAAGGGAAGGAGGAGGGAATGCAAGATATACTGGTAGATAGATTTGGTTCACGGGGCGAAAGTGCTTGTGAAGGAGGGAGGGGGAGATACAAGAAAAATTTGGTAGTTGGTGATGATGGTACAAGTATGGTGGAGTTTGGTATAGTTAAAAACAGATAACGAGAGAGGTGATACGAGTAGAAGAGGGGCCGAGTAAAGAGAGAGAAAAAGGAGGTAGAAGTGGAGTGATTGATAAAGTTGAAAGAAAAATATGGGAGACGATCTACCATACTGTGCGCCATAAGTCGCAAGCAAGGCTATTTCACTGGACGACTAGTAGGAGAAAATCCGGGGACAGGTTATTCTCCCGCCCCACGATACAATAATATATACCGGTATGATTACACTATTGGTATCACTCCGTACTGGAATTGGTATGGTACTGTATTCCAAAAGTCCCCAATAGCATAACACAACCATGCCATCAACCTAAATCCTAGCAATGACCTTCAATCAATCAATCAAACATTTCTCTACTGCTCCAGGACAGTACCCGAAGGGACTAATGCCAACATATATCCCCCGTTCCAAAAAAAAAAAAAAGTGACACCCCTTATGGGCTAAACTTGCCAAATACTAACCCCTCTATGAAATTATGTGCTCCTCAAGAATGTGATTTATTCAACACTGTTGTCCTCAGGTAACACCGTGTACTCCAGATGATACCGGAATCCTATATTACCCAGCGTTTAGATTTTCTAAGCTGGCTACACTAATCACCCACCGGAAACCAGCCGGGGAGAGATAGAGGGACAGAACGAGTTCCGAGTACGCTAATCCGGCCGCGTACCACTGAGCTGTCACCTATTGGGCCTGTACAGTACAATGTAGTATAGTACTGTGCTAGATGCGTACAGTACAAGTACAATAAATAATTCAAAAGAAATAAGAAGGTTTTCAGCCAGCCGACATCTGGTGACAAAATATTGTACCAGTTCGACCCAACACCTGCCATAGCTTCAGGTGGGGGTCAGCAGACATGCTTCCGAGGCTACAGTGCGCATCCCGAGCTGGTACCGTATTCTGGTGCTGTAGCTCCTTCCCCACAGCAGTGTGCTTGACCGGAGACATCTCGTAGTACACGTACACATTGGAAACGCCTTGCCTCGTCTTTGTTGAATATCAAATTCACGGGAAACAGATCTTGACCTAATCGACCAGACCATGGTAAGTCCGGGCGAGGCGGGCAAAAACCCCCAAACGCAAGCCCACCATAGGCCTGATGTTGGACTTTCCAACCCCTTCCACCACTCCTCCTTCTCTTATTATACCACAGTAAATTAGAAGGGAAAACAATTCGTCTTCACATGAACGTTCCCACGACCAAATCCCACAAATTATATTTACCAAAACCCCCACCAACGACAGGGTATGTATGTATGACACAATACGGTGTACCAGTAGAAGCCCCTTCAACTCTGGGCCGGAAATGCCTCGCAATGTCCTGTGGTTGTTTGAAATGGCATGTTTTCTCACGAAAAAGAAAACACCCTGTGTTAAATGTTAACTTCTTGGTTTTTTTTTTTTCCCTTGTTCTTTTCACTATCTTTCCCTTCGCGACAGCTAGATAGTTAAATGAATGAATATTAAAAATATCCCCAGCGTTAGACTTGCGTTACAGTGAGGGTGGCTTCGGATGCCAAGTTACTTCCTGCTTATGTAGCTCTTAGGTTGTATGTTTGAAATGGAGGGGGGGCCATGGCCCACCCATCCAGACATTACACAAGCGGTAAGCTAATTTAGATACTGTAACTAAAAGCTCAAAATTAATCAAGATTTTTTAAACTCCCTCTGTCGAGGAAGAAAGAAAACTACGCTAGGTAACAGCCCTTCAATCAAGAGCAAGAGCCTATCGGGTCAACATCTAAATAGACTACCGTGGTTACGTGGATACCGGATTCAGCGGAGTAATCAACAGCTCCATTTTAATTAAAAAAAAAACACGCTGGGGCTCCAAATATTATTATTCGTCCCCCGCCACCCCAACCCCTGTAGACGAAGATTATCATCACTGGTTAGCGAATTTTTGTCCAATGGGGGGCGTCCCCGCACATCCATTCAAGCGATAGAGTCCTCGAGTACCGGTAGGGTACAGTACCGTACAGTACAGCACTCGAGTAGAGAGGTGTTTGGCCTTTAATAATGAGTGTTCAGCCAGCGAGTGAATGAGTGAGGGGGTGAGTGATCGGTCAGCCTGCGGTGCTACAACTACTGCATGGGTGGGTAACTTCTGCGCTGCATGCGTAAGGAAGGAATCAGAAGAAGAGAAGAAAAAGAAGCCAACCTTAGGGCGTTAAGGGGATCGATGGAAGTGTTCTTTCTTCTTCGTGCGTCTCTATTAAACTATCCTGCCCAGCGTGAATATGAATGTGAATGTAACAGAACTATGGGTGAGATACATGCAAATTTATTTATCGCGTGTAACACTTATTTTCGCTAAAGCGATACGCTTACTATGTCGTAACACGGCTGCTTAGAGATTTAGAGTTGATAAAGTAGGAATGGGCCAAATGCCGGCCTTTCTCTCATTCCTGGGGATTATTCTGAGGTTCAGCTCCAGTCCAGTACTTGTAGACTACCGGTACCATCTGGGACGGTATCGCTCCCTTTCGGCACTTTCCGCAAAGTGCTGTTTTGATCCGAGACTCTCTATCTTTTCTTTTCTTTCGGGAAGCGCTTGGAGCAAAGGGACCGTTATCACTTTAACTGTCTCAGCGGTTTATGCTTACTTGCCACACATACTTTGCCCTTATTCCCATTATCCGTGCATCCCTTCATCTAGACACACATGCTTATGTTGAACTCGGTACCGTGGAGGGCGGGCGGTACGGTCGGGTACCATATGAGACGGAATTTTCCAAATCTTAGCCTCCAGGAAGGGAAAAATAGAAATCCGCAAGCGATAGTGAAGATCCACCGCGACTCCGTTACTGGGTTGCACGCTACCTTTCCTTTTTTCATGGCCAGCTTGTCCCAGGATTCGAGAAGAGTAGGCTACCATGCGGAAATAGAGTCAGACTTATGCGGATAACTCCCTCCCCTCCATCCTGCCCCGACATTCTCTGCCTTCTCCCAGTATGTAAAAAATTATATATGGGGCATCTCCCAACGCCCTGGTTTCCGGTTCTTCAATTTTTTTCGAAGCTTCGATCTGCCTAGTTTGCTTCTTATTCCAAACCTCGAACAAACCGACAAGACGGGAAAACATGGGTGATGTCAATTTGCCCCTCGGAGGATTTATCGCTCTTGA
>NW_003299019.1:634054-647771 GCF_000151645.1 Tuber melanosporum
ATCCGCGCACACGAAGTACCGAAGGAAGTACTGTCTCCCTTGTTGCCATTTACGGAAGGTTGGGCACTAACCTCACTTCTTGCGTTCTCAGGTTTCCTGGGTATCTCTATTCTTCATCTACATCTCCCTCTGGTTCGCAAAAGGTGGTTTTATCGCCTTTTACTTTGAACTCTTCATCAGGGATCCCACTCTCGGCAAGCACTGCAAGGTTGCAGGGGTGGTCGTTTCAGTAATCACCTTCCTGACATTCTTGCTCCATATGCTTCTCCTACAATTCTGGTGTCGACCTGTCAGTTTGAATTGGTAATTAGCGCTTCCACTTATCTCCACCACACCAGTTTTACACGGGATGTGATAACTAATGCATCTGGATGTAGGGATATCAATGGCCACTTGTGCTCAGCGGTTCACTCCATGGACAGTGTAACAATATCAACTTTTACCAACGTCGGCACAGATCTCCTAAGTAAGCCCGCGGTCCCCCCACACCCATGCATTTATCAGCCTTATGCTTTTCAAACCCCCCTCTCCTCCAATGAGATTTCAACACCCAACCACCTCGTACTAACATTGTTTACGTCGATAGTCATAATGCTCCCGATATTGGTTCTGAAAAACCTCACCTTTCGAAAGTCGGCTCTTTGGGGATGGCTCTTCATCCTGTTCATCGGCAGTATTTCGATCGTCGCGGCACTTGTTCGATATGGCGCTCTGAGAGTCGTGTGGGGTCAGCCGAAGGCCAGCGTAACCCATACCATCGATGTATCAGCTATGGTCGAGATCACCACGTCGTTGCTGGCTGTCTGCTCGCCATCCCTCCGAGTATTTTTCAGAGGAAAGAAGAAGCCGTATAACCCGAGTCGCAGGGATGTTCGAGACATTTCGACAAATCCGGACTTGTTGAGCACAGTCAAGAGCGTTATAGACCCGAGGGGTTCTGACATGGAAAGCCAGAAGCATCTTTCGCCGGTGCCGGAGGATCAGCTGGCTAGCTCGGATGATCTTCCAATGAAATCTGGCACTTTAACCTTAACATCGTTTCCGCGCTCTGTGTAAAATCAGATTGCTTCGGCCGGTTTGTTTGGTGGAGTTACCGAGTGTTTCCCCTTGTTATTTCATTTCAACGCCAGTGCGCGCATCCCTTTCTGTTAGACTACAGGTCTCTCTCTCTCTCTCTCCCTTTTTTTTTTTTTTTTATATCGTAGGATAGCAGGGTTCAATTCCTCGACCTCTCTAGGTTTCATGACTTTTTTTTTTTTTTTTTTTTTTTTTTCAAAAAAAAAAAAAAAAAAAAAGTCAATCTTCAAATTTTCCTCTCCTAAACTCTTTTAACCATTTCAGAATTGTGCTTGATGCAGAATGATGCCTACTTGAAGCCCTAAGCTGTACGGCCTATATTGAAACAGTAGTGACAAGAATATTATACAGCCTTCGCGTACTACGTAGACTACATCTCCTTAGCATTATTACTACAGCATCGTGATAACATCGCCACCCATCCCTATCGCCGGTATTCCAACCAATGATGATCCGTTAGTATCCCAATACAGTACTTGTGCTTCAGCTTCAACAGTTAAGGATGGGTGAAGACCCTGAAGACAGTTACATGTAGCCCTAAGCACTAGCAGTTTACCGATTATTTACCAGGTATCATAACTACCGTGAAATCAAGCCTTTGAACCCGTTATCGCACAGACTTGCGGCACGATAACGTGGGCCTAAGCTCAAATAGTACTACATGAGTACCGCTACCTTACCGCCATGGTTGATACCCAGTAAATCCAAGGAGGTCTCCGACTTGGAAATGCGTCGAGTCGCGAATTCCCTAAGGTTGGTGATTCTGTTCACGCTTAATCGAGCATGATAGGAGAGTGCGAGAACTGTGGGCTAGAAGCACTGAACCTTCCCTATCGCAGGTGTAATAATCGGATTGAAGAATTGCTTGTGGGCATTCCAGTGGCTCCCAATCTGGGCTTGTGCTATGGTCCTTTCGTGACCAGGGTCTAAGTTACCAAAGCAACTCTAGCCCAACGAACTACCAGACAAATCGTGGCAGTTGGAAGTGTTATCCGACTTCTACCTCACTAAGCCCAATCAGTATTGGGAACTCATACGAGTATAATCTGTTAACGATGGGCGCTAAATTTACGATTTGAACGGGAGGGCTGCCGGCAGATGTATTAGTACTGTACAAGTACGAGTACAGTGCATGATACAGAAAACGCTCAAGAAATGTTACCCTAGCAACTATTTATCAACTAACACATCACATACTGGTATTTGATAGCTCGCCCTCTCAAAAAGAGTCAACCTTGAACGACTAGCCTAACTTAGGGCACTAGTGGAGCTTCTGGAAACACTCGGCCTGGATAGCATTAGAAAACGTGTTACAGTGAGCGGAGTATCGACACGGCTCACCGTTTTACAGACATCGAAGCTTGTTCATCCGAGCCCGTCCTATCAACCCGGCGAACAGCTACCAGTCACTCCTGAATATCACGCTGACTCTGTAGGACCTGGGGTCCGGTGCCTCGCGGGTATATGCTCTTTACGGTACGGATAGTCTATGCTTTAGCTACCGGTGCACAGTGTAGCTTCGCGTCGTGCCATGGGTGTTGGCCATTGCGGTTTCTCTCGAGGGTTTGACGACTTGGCCCCCGAGTGCACGGTCGGGTAGCCGGAAGCGTGAAACGCAGGTGGGAACTCCCGTTTAACCATTTGTCCTGCCTGCACTAGTACTTCTTGGGTTCCCCACGCTCCCTGGCGCCTGCAGCGGGCAATTATCGGTATTCGATCAAAGGGGCGGTGAGTTTGTATGAGCGCTCAAATACTCACGGATTTTTTGTCATATATGTTGCGGATCCCTGTTATCGGGTACTGTACCAGAGTACTGTACCCGTACGGTACTTCTTGCTTACTACGAATAAGAGTTGGTGAGGCGCTCGAGTAGTGTGAAACTAAGTCTTTTCTTAGAACTGTGAAGGACAAAGCTAACAGAAAGATATCACTTCTTGAATTAAGAGGCTTGAAATCCCTGTTATTTCACTTTTCACGTTTAGTTTAGTTCCATGATTCATCCCCGAGGGGTCCAGACGCATGGGATATAAGATTGTGATAGCTCATTGTCGCACGTGCATTCTACACTAAAAATGGCACTCCTCCTCATTCCGCAACACAGCGACCTGGCATCCAATTATCACAAAATCCTGCAGGTAAAGAGGTTCCTTCATTGCGAGCAACATGCTGAGATCTTGGGCATTTTCCTGCAGATCTTGGCCGTTGGTAAACACTTGGAATCGGTGGTTTTCAAATTTAGTACCGTACTCGTACATTCTTCCGTGGGTTCCTGCAAATCATTTGCGCGAAGGTCACAGCTAATCTTCACAGAGATAGGCCCTAACTTATTTGACAAAATAATTCAGGAGAGGTGCAAAATTAGAATGGTCATTCCTTCAGCGTTTTTCTGTGGTTGCTCGGAGGTGCGGTGGTGGACTCTGTCCAAGAGCTATACGCTGTTACCATGGGGGACCGTTTCCACGGCCGTGAGGTGTTGGGTCCTAGGGCTTGAGTACAATACCGGTATGAAAGTAAAAAGGGGAAGTTCCACTCGCTCGCCAAAGTCAAGTCCAAACCAGCCTTCGCTACATAGGTTCTCTATGAGACCGACGCTCCGCGACTAGCGAGCGCTTTGGGGGGAATTCTATGCAGGCAACTTTAGCTCTATCGGTAACGCGATTTAGACGATTCTGGGGTAACGCTGGGGGTAGTATCTGAGCGGCCCATGCAGCAGACACTACAGTACGGTAGTACGGGAGCCGGCTGCCCGTGCAATATCGCGAACTGGTCGGATCGGGTTAAGACTGCAAGGCTAAAATTTAATTCCTTGAAAGCATCTCTTTTTCCATGACTACGGCAGTTGGAGGGAGCACGACAGTATCGCTTTGTCAACCGGTTTTCCTCTCCTTTTACCGCCCAATCCTCGGATTATCACACTTTCCCAGGAATGACGCTTTCTTTTACGCGGGGTAAAAAAGAATTGACAAATGCCATCGTTGATGGTCACTTTATCACCAAAAACGCTGTTTTCCACAGCATCAGAACTTAACCACCCGAGGTGGGAGTAAGCCAATCCTTCATAAAATAGTGATTTTCGAGTATTCTAAGACTGGGATTTAAGTTTTGAAGTGAACGGTACAATACTGCCTGAATTGGAACTGAGGCGACACCAAATTGGTGATTTTGAGAACAGGTATCTCTTTGTATGAGAGTCCATACAAACCTTTGGCACTCAAGAATAGGTTTGGGATCCTTTACACCAATTGACATGAGCTTCCCATAAAACAAAACAATCTGCCATAGAATTATAAATTTCAGAACCACTCGCTCTTCAGCTATTTATTAATATATTTTTTATTCAAATTTGTTAAAAGGGTTGGGGAGGGCGAAAATAATAATTTCTATGACACTAGACACCGACTATGTTGGTTTGTTCTAGTCTGCATCATATAGTTAGACGAAAGGGATTATAACTTTTGGAACTAGAGCCTCCTTGACAATGGCAATCTCAAGCATGGCACCTTCTCATACCTCTCTAAAAAATCGTCCAGGCAGGAAAAGGAAAATACGAAAAAATTTCTTTTATTAACACATTATAGAACTATTACTGAGATTTTACACTGAACTCGGATACCTCACACAACGGTTGTTTTAGCCTACCTGTCACGAATGTGGCTTGGCAAGGAAAAGGTTTTCACGTTACACATGGTTATGAGTCACAGGTATGTTATTGTTTCACACATATGACTCATTCGAGTCATATGATTTGTTATGTGTGGGATTTGTGATGCTTTTGCACATGGCTCAAATATGAGTCATGGGATGTGCACCTGATGAGTATGCCTTGCAAGTGTGCCTTGCGGGTATGCCTTGTGTATATGATTTATGTTTCACACATGACCTCGTTATGAGGTCATGGGTTTCACGCATATGACTCAGTCAAGTCATATAACTTGTTTATTGTATTATGATTGGTTTATGAGTTTTTGCACATGACCTCGCTATGAGGTCATGGGTTTTGAGCATGTGACCACTTTGGTCACATGACTAGTTTGTTATGATGTGGTTTTGCACATGTGACCATTTTGGGTCACATGACTATGGGCGGGAAGAACACTATATAAGGAGGCCAATGCGGCCGAGGAGGATAGGTTCTTCACGCTTTGTTCTAAGTACTTTTCCTTGTCCTTGCCGTTGCTTTGCCCCAAGCGATTCTTTCACACCCATGGTAGGCCTTGATGCCTCGGATTCTGGGGGAGATATTTGAGTTCGCTCAGTAGTTCCTGGGGCCTTTGGTGTTGAGGTCTGTTAGGCATTGCGTGGCGGATTACTTGTTTGCTTCTCGTTTCATCACCCGCTGGTTATCTCACGATGCTGGCACTTCGAGCTATTCATTGTGATCACTTACAAGCCCCTTTCGGTAAAATGTCTTCGCCTTCCTGTCTATCATCTACTCGCAGGTTTCGCGTTCGTTTGGGGGGATTGAACTTTGTGTTTGGGAAGATCACCCGTGTTGTTCTCTGGGCCAGCTCATGTTCTTATTGGGTTTTAACGGAGTCCTCAGTTTTCACGATACAAAATGCCCATGGGTTTGCTTGATGACTGTTCCGTGTCCTCAACTCGTCGTACCGGCCGCATCACTCTTCAGGTGGCAGGACAGTACCTGCCCAGCCCCTCCTCATTACATTATATTTCTACGGTCGGAATCCTACGATGTTGTTTATCACCATTGTAACGTGTTCGCAAGGTGCTAATCATGTTATCGGTAATAGATACGATAGTTAGCAGGTAGCCTGCTCTTCCACAGAGGAGGTGAGAGCTGAGAACTAAAGGAGGCTTCGGAGGTGTACTGAGGAACAAAGAAGTAACTGTTCAACCAAGTATATTGAAATACTGTCTGTTGAAGTTTGCCTTTTCTATCATAGAAACAGGCGGTCTTTAAATACAAAATTCTGTTCATGTCTAGCATGAATGAAATTAATCAAAGATATCAATCGATACACTTTGGTAAAACTAATTAAGTATCAAAGCGATACTTAAAACAAAACATAAAGCAAAACCAAGTATCAAACGATACTTAAAACAAACCAAGTATTAAAGCGATACTTAAAACAAAACATAAAACAAAACCAAGTATCAAACTGTTAGGAATACCGAGATCCGATACCTAGGAACCACCCTAGGTAGG
This sequence comes from Tuber melanosporum, assembly GCF_000151645.1. Lineage (NCBI taxonomy): Eukaryota > Fungi > Ascomycota > Pezizomycetes > Pezizales > Tuberaceae > Tuber > Tuber melanosporum. The sequence goes on from NW_003299019.1 coordinate 640,299, forward strand.
GTAACCTCTCCCGAAATCGAAATCTCAGGTCTCCAACACCCCCCTCCGGCCCCCTTACGGGGCCCGCGCGTCATCATACATATCGATCTAAGTTGCGTCCTGTGAGTATTATACCACAGAATCGAAGGTGTTAATATAACACCGTATACGTCGCTGCCGTCCGTCCGACTGGATCCTGTTCGCAGGATATATAAGAGGGGACCTTCGGCTAGGTCTGGGAAGTATAACGGAGTGAATCCGTCAACTACCCAGAAAGTTACTAGGCTTCAAGAACGAGATATCTTCGGCATGGGCCGTAAGTAACAGGACGTTTTCGCGCAAAAAGATGATGATCAATAGTAAAGGATCTTAATGAAAGACCAATACATTCACATCTATCCTACGATAACCAGAAGAGTCTGGAACTCCTGAGAATACTACCATCGAACCCAATGAAGTTCGAGGAGTGTTACAACTAGGTTCTGGTACATACTGCAACCGAAGGGGTGACTCCCAAACTGGTAACAGTAACCAGAATCCTATTACCCACGGCAACCAAGGGTTACCGACCGAGGGATTATCTACCAATCCTATGGAAAGGCTTCCTGCAGGCAAGTAGGAAGTCCTCCGGAAAAGACCTATCGGTTGGGTATGGAGTTATGAAGAGTTGAAGTTAGATGACCTAGAAAGTCGGTAATAACAACTATCTTCGCAGATGCAACCCGCAGACGAAACTGATCATTTCGTCGACAAGGGAGACGATTGGAGCCAACACAGTTCGACTTGAGAATTGGGCCATTTGTCTAAAAAGACTCTCACCATCGGATAATTACTATTGGAAACAGCATGACTTCCAAATAGTCATATTATAATTATCAAAGAGGGTGTGATGATTTTCAGGGTCTCCAGGTGTTCGCACCTGGGAGGAAAACCCGACGTTGTGAGTTATATTGGAAAAAGGTACATGGTTGTATGTTAGTTATATGTAGTCCGCGAACACTTAGACGCAGAATATAAATATCGAAGTGCCTCCCAAGCTCTAGACATCATCAAGCAACGGAGAAGAGACCTTAACAATATAATATTGTTCTTACGATTTTACTTTACTTTACCCTACTTTACTTCGCTCTTTGTAGTCATAAACGAAACGAGTGAAGTTCGAGCCTTCCTAGACAATCTCCGTCTACAAAAACGAATCTCGATCGGCCTAGACAACTCTGAAATCCATCAGGTTGTCTCCGCCTAACACAAACGATACTTAAAACAAAACATAAAACATAACCAAGTATCAAACCAATAACCGAGTACCCGTACCGGTTACAACCCTTCCCTTGGAGTTTCTATTCTTGTGGCATTTACGGTGGTTCAGTCAGGTGACTCCTCCTCGCTTCGGTGGGAATGGCTTTGACCCTGAAAACTCTTACCCCCTCGGGTGGTTATTGTTGCTGCCTGGGGTGGTGTGGGACGATTGGCCGCCAGACACTCTCATTGTCTGTGTTGTTGAGTGGTTCGGTTGTGGATTGTGGTTGGTGGCTTCACCTATTGCAAGTGGGGCCTACCTTCTGTGTGTCTGCTCCCGTTTGTTCGCCCTCCCCCTTCTTGTCACGTCAGTTGGGGGTGCCTCTTGCCCGTTATTTGGTCTGTACTTATTACTGGACCTGTAACCGGTACGGGTACTTGGTTATTGGTTTTGTTTTATGTTTTGTTTTAAGTATCGGTTTGATACTTGGTTTGTTTTAAGCATCGTTTGATACTTGGTTTGCTTTAAGTATCGTTTGATACTTGGTTTTGTTTTATGTTTTGTTTTAAGTATCGTTTGATACTTGGTTTGTTTTAAGTATCGTTTGATACTTGGTTTTGTTTTATGTTTTGTTTTAAGTATCGTTTGATACTTGGTTTTGTTTTATGTTTTGTTTTAAGTATCGCTTTGATACTTAAAGAGTTTTACCAAAGAGTATCAATTGATACCCTTGATTAGTTTCGTTCATGCTAGATATGAACAGATTTGTGTATTTAAAGACCGCCTGTTTCTACGATAGAAAAGGCTGACTTCGACAGACAGTATTTCAATATACTTGGTTGAACGGTTACTTCTTTGTTCCTCAGTACGCCCTCGAAGCCTCCTTTAGTTCTCAGCTCTCGCCTCCTCTCTTGAAGAGCAGGCCACCTGCCAACTATCGTATCTATTATCGATAACGTGATTAGCACCTTGCGAACACGTTACAGGACCTGTGGGGCTGGCTTCAGCTGGTTCTTCCGACTCTTTTCTGGCTTGGCTGGACTTTGGTTTGACTGGGTTGGATGGTATAGCTGGTTCCGATGCCTTGGGGTGTTGGTGCTGCCTCCTTTGTGGCTCTCGGCTGAGGCTGGTGGGCCCCCTCAGCTACAAGGTACCAGGGGTTGAGGCTGTGTTAAGTGGCCAAGATTAGTGGCTGCTTGATGGGGCTAGGTATATGCTGTCCTATGGCTATTGGATGGTTGATCTGTCTGAGGGGCTAGAGGGCTGGATGGGCTCTGTAGCGTCTGGTGTGTGGGGCTTGGGGGGGGCTGATTGAGGGGGGAGAGGCACCTGCAAGCACTGGTCGGGCCTGCGTCAGGTTTAGTGAGGTCTAATTAAGTATTTCCAGTCTGGCTTGGGCTGTTGGGTGAAGGTGCTGAGTACTGTAAAGCTCCCCGATGGACCAGCTAGCTGATGGCCACCTGTGTGGATAGTGGGTTGCGACCACCTGGTTGGACTTGTTTGGGTCTTGCATGCTGGACTTTGTGGAGTTTATTTGGTTTCTTTGGTTTGGCTATGGGGTTGGCAGGAGGAGGCATGGCATCATGGGTGGGAGATAGGCCCCACTGACCTTTTCTTTATGGTCCGTTACTACCTCTATGTATTTCCTTTGTTTATAGTGTTTTGTCTGGAGGACAGGCAGCGGGTACAGGTCCTCCTCACCAGTACGCTCCTCAGAGACAACCGGCAAAGTGGGTTCATAGGGTCGACGGCCTGGCATGCAGGTGTGAGAGGTTAACATGTTGGTTGCCTCCTCCCTGCCATTGTGTCGCCTGTAGGTTGAGTTTATGTGTTTTGTTTTGTTTTCTACTGTAGTGGAGGTATCACGGGAGGGTATTTAGGCCGGGCAGTAGTGATTTTATGATTGTTGGACGAGGAACCTGGTTGGGTCAATCTTTTGCTCAGCTTCAGCTATGCTCAGTGCCGGTTGGCTTCATACCAGAGGGGCTACAGACTTGGACCGGGGTGGTTACTAGGTTGTTTGATGGTTCTGTAATTAGTTTCTGTGCGGGCATGACTCGGGGATGGCAGGTGCGGGGCCGTAGACTTAGTTAGCTTAGGATTAGTGGTATACCGGTTAGCGGTATCCCTGTACTGGCGGGGGCTCGTTGTATGCCAGTGTTGGTGGTAAGAGTTTAAATAAAATTAGATTGACTTCTAAGTACTTTTCCTACTTATTACTTTAACCAATATAAAACATCTTTACGATTTTTATCTTCATTGCAACATTATCGTTATGCCAAGGAAAACTTCACGAAGAAGAGTTAGAGAAAGCTTATGATAGCCGTTCCTGATAGAAGACAGAGGTCTTGTACTATTGGCAACGTAGGCAGAGGCCTAGTGCTATCGTAAGACTAAGGAAAGAAACATAAGAAGAAGAAGAGAAGTATCATTCCCCATAGCTAAGAACTAACTATCCGAGGAGGGATCATTACACTATCAATGATATTAAAACATTAAATCAGTTCTTGCTTTTAAAAGAACTAGTTGCAACTAAAAACCTAGTAATTAGGATATCCATAATCTAGTTCTTACCTTCTACTAATATCAAGAAATCTCATTCTAGGAATTGCACTGAGGTTTTGCATCTTATATCTTAGTCATGACAATTAAGAGGAGGTTAGAAGAATATAGTATTCATAAGTATATCTAAGATAAAAGACCAAGGTTGATATCTGAACTGATAAGGAAGCAATATAAACAGTACTTTAAGTATAGGCATTGGATAATTGCACAATGAAGGAGAGTAGCCTGGAGTAATAAATGCAGTATGAAGAAATCTGCAGATCTAGCAGTTCAATGTTTCTTCAGAATATCTAAGTAAAAATACCTTCCAAAGTTTGTTAAGAGGATAAGAAGGTCTGGTGATATTAAGTAGATGATATGGACTTGTTTCTCTGGTAGATTGAAAGAAACATGTAATAGAATAAAAGTGGAAGATGGAGTTAGAGTAGATACAAGAACATATGTTAAAACTTTGGACCTTTCTTTACTTGATTTTTTGGAGGAATTGGAGGGAAAGCATATTGAGCCAATCTTTATAGAAGATAATGCTAGGGTGCATACTGTTAGGAATATAATAGCATAGTTGGAGGAGAATGGTGTTGAAGTTTTGGAGGATTGGCTACCCTATTTACCAGATCTCAATCTCATTAAACATATTTGGGTACACCTTGTGGAACTTTACCATGAACATTGTACTCATTTGACTGGAGGTACTAGATCAGCAGACAAGGAAAAACCACTGGTAAAGGAAGCCCTCATTTATTGTTAGGAATTGATATGAGAATATTTATTTAAAAAACTAGTAGAGAGTATCTTCAAGAGAATTACTGTATTCCATCTATTCTATAAAAAAAATCCGGCCGCTTAAGCACATCCGGTGTTACATGAAGAGTTGGCATTGACAAGTGGTGAGCGGGAGAGTACGGTCGAAAAGCATCGCAACGATCACGTTTGTCACCGAACTGTACTTGGGACCACCGATGATGACTTTTGACCAAGAACCATACCTACGCTTTCGCAGTGCACAGTTAACCTGTAAAAGTATGTTAAATGAAGTATGTTTGCAGTAGTGGGGCCCTAGTCAAATAATAATGCAGGTAACATATCGTTCATCCCCATTCTGGCACAAAAATATTACCGGTACCACTCAGGGGCCTAGGCCTACCGCAAAAGCTGGGGTGTTGACGATTTCGTAGGAGAGTACTGTACCCCGCGAAAACGTTACCGCTTATTGCTCCTCCTCATAGAACGCTTACAACGTGACCTTTGGAGGGTAAAACAACATTTTTACCTGGTATTTCCGCTAATCGCAGAGGCCAATTCTATCACCCCTAGCTGGGAAGATATGGGTAGAAGGCTCAAGCGGAAATTCAAGAGAAGAGGAAGCTAGTATTATAGCTCAATCTCATGGCATGTAGTTTTGCTAGGCTAAATCTGAGTTATTTTACTTAGGCGCGGCTCAACTTGATTAAGGTTCCAGTATTGATAACACAACGAAGTTGTTTTCTCGCGTGTTCAGCGGTGTGTTCATATCTACCGGTATTCTTGCAACCGGGGATGGAAATTGATTCCTGACGGTCAGGAACCCAACGGCTTTACCGTACGCATTATACTATATCAGCAGGGCCTCGTTAATGGCGTCTGGGCACAAGCGTAGTAATTACTATAATACCGAAACAACCAACCGTCATTCTACCCACACGGGCTCCTCTCCGACTTAGCTACATCGTCATTCCAATAATCCACTCTCGATAGGTGGATGTGGGGCCTGTGTTGTGGAATATCGAAGGTATCCACTCACCGCGGCTTGTTGTAGCTATTATAGGTTCATCTTCTCGGTCGCCACCGGTGCCAAGACATCATACGTCTATGAACCCCCCCACACACCGCCATCGACCAGCGAAGTTAGTGACCACGAAACCACGAACACGACAGTGTTAACAGATTATACTGTACGAGTAGGATGATTAGGGTGAGCTAATACCAAGCATGTCTATGGGTGAAAACTCTACCCCTGCAGTTTACAATCAGTGGGGGTGGAGGGTAAAGTCACTTCTGAGCTCTCGAGCACAGCGCGGATTTGGTCCAACCCATCGGAAAGAAGACTACCGTAATGTATGATATCATACTCGGGCGAAAGGGTATTCCGAAACACAAACTTTCTCCCAGAGTGTTGCTCGAGTATGGTGTAGAGCGTCTGCGTCTAAGGCGTGAACCACGGTGGAGGCACCCATGTAATTCCTAGATTTGTAAAAGGTAAAGGATTCCTAGATACGGTAACAGAATTTTGGAAGTCAAATTTCTACCCCTAGCCCATATCCAGCTCTTTTCAGATATTTTTCCTTTACTTGAGTACACTACTCGTACTGGAATTAATCCATATACATTGAACGACTATTCGACCTAAGGTCAGTCAAAAACAGGATTTGTTACTAAGTTACATTGGGTTTGGAAATTATAGAAAAAGATCAATCTAGACCGGAGATTCCACCGGACTTCAAAAGCTCATTTTCCGCATTAAGAACCCTTTGCCCTTTACAAATCCGCGCATTACTTGTCCTATTCAAGAAGTGTTCCATATATTTTGCGAATCCCTGTTTCCGGATACTTCTTGCCCAGGACAACAAGTACCGGTACCCGAGTACATGGTTGCACCCGCTGTGGTCTACGTTTTACTCGTAGATGATTTGCCTCATATCATACCACAAGTCGCCGCTTATCCTTTCGGAGGTGGTCCCGACCTTTTTTTTTCTTTTGCCCTCACCAAAAAATACTCACCAGTCATCACTCGAACTTCCTAATCTGGTTTAGCCCGTGCAAATGCCACAGCTCCTGGTGGAGGTGGGCCCGACTTTTGTCAACCCCAGAGCACAATAGATGCGGGCCCGTCTTTACTACCGAGTGACTAGCTATTACAGTATGGATCACCGTAATTTTATATACCCATTCTACCGGCCAAGCCAAACATTGTGCCGCAAGGCTTAATGAACACATTCCGATTGCTTATTGAGGATATTGAAGGAACAGTCTTTACGATATGCGTGACGAGACATGGTGGCCCGCAGGGAACTTTTGTTGCTGGCTCAAATATCGGGTAGGGAATAGGGAATTCCATGTTTAGGGATAAGCTGCCCGTGTGCAGTATGTTTCGTAGAGCGCTGCTCCAAGGTCATAAGAGATAATAGCAGGTAGACAGATTGTCCATTTACATTGCAATAACCTGCGCACAGATACCGCTTGTGAAGAGTGAAAGCAATATTCCCCTTCAATAATTCTTTTGTTACTTGTACAATCTATGGGTGTGGTGTAGCTGCAGCTGGCCCCACCGCTCAACTACCGGTATGATAATGATAGCAACTTTCTTATGGCCCAAAAGGCCAACCAGCCCGCGTCACACAAGCTAACTGTCCTCGCCATAGCCCTACAAAAAACTTCTACACAAGAACCAGCATAGAGGGTACTGAACATGATGCCGGTACTGGGTTAGAAATAAGACGAACCCACCGTGGGCACACTAGTGCCTGTTCGAGTTGGAATTCGTATTAATCAACAATGTATCTAAGGAGAGCTATCCCCCTCTTACCAGGAGCAGAGACCGGTATATATTTGCTGTGTAGCTCAGGTTCTGGAGGCTCTACATCACTGAGTCTGTAGGCACTGCTATCCGTCTATTATTCTCTCGAGAGTTCAGCCTGCCAAGACTTGAACCC
>NW_003299019.1:648770-660318 GCF_000151645.1 Tuber melanosporum
TCACGAATTCGGATGCATCCGGAATCTGCCAAGACACGAAAACTTTGTTACCAGACAAAATCTGCATGTTTACACTTCTAGACACGTCACCAAAATAATCACTGAGGACAGTGACGAAGAAGACGGAAAAGGAATCAAAATCTGTGGAGTTGAAGTGAGTTTCCGTGACTGCGTTAGACTTTCAATTCTAATGACCATGAAATGAAGTATGTTCAACCTGGAGATGCTACCAAATATATAGCAAAAGCCAAGAAAGAGGTTATTATTTCTGCTGGGACCCTTCACACTCCGCAGATATTACAACTCTCGGGTTTGTTTCTCTTCCACTCCTCCGTAAGTCTCTCCGACCTGATACCTATTTTTAGGAATCGGACAAAAGAGTCTCCTGGAGAAACTTGGTATCCCAGTATTAATAGATTTGCCTGGCGTGTAAGCTGCTCCGCACTTTAGTGCTAGGTTCAGAGTATGCTGAAAACAGACCGAGCGCCCAGCGGACAGAACCTCCAGGATCACCCATGTGAGTCCAACTTCTTATTAGTCAAACGAAATATCCCAAGAGTTCTATCCCGCGCTGTGCTCTGGCGCACTTGATGCGCACAGGGATTCTGGCACCCCACTGTGGTGCCTTGAGACTACCCCAAAGTATGACTACTAGCTCTCTGGCTGACATATGATGGGCTAGAGCAGTTGGTACTATGTCTCTAAAGCGTAAGTACCCAGTATTCCTCTCCACAATTGAGCGTAATTCCAATCGAAAGTAAGCAGTGGACAACGTTGAACACTCAGTTATTGATCTCGAGAAAAATGCAACTTGGGATGCGGAGTCTAAAGATCTCTTCTATAAAGCCCGTGAAGGTTAGTCTCCCTCCGACCACAATACTTGGATCAACTTTAACAAAACAATCCAGGCCCATGGACAGCCGGAAGCCCCAACTCAGTAGCTTTCCTCCCCCTGTCCACCTACACCAACCAATCCGAGACCCTGCTAGGCGCCTACACAACCCAAGCGCCAGGCCAGTACCTCCGCAATGATTACGACCCAGTGATAACAGCCAGTTTTCAAAAACACCGCCAAATCCTCCTAAACAGGCTCGCGGGCACGCACACAGCTGCAATGGAGTATATGTGGCTCAGCGGTGCCAACCGGTTCTTCCAAATGCCCTTCTCCATCTCCATCACTCACCCCTTCAGCCGTGGCTTCATAGAAATCAACTCGACGGATCCCCTTGCCGCCCCGATCGTGGACCTGCGCACGGGGAGCAACCCAGTCGATCTCAACCTCTTCATTGAAGCGTTCCGTTTCTGCCGCCGCGTTGTGCAGACTCGAGCGATTCAGGAACTCGTTCCGACCGAGTTGACTCCCGGGCCGTCGCTGCAGACGGACGAGGAGCTGCGCAGATTTACGAGGGATAGCCTCTCCACGATGTTCCATCCGAGCGGGACTTCCGCCATGCAGCCAAGGGAGATTGGAGGCGTAGTGGACCACAATTTGATTGTTTATGGAACCGAGAATTTGAGGGTCGTGGATGCGAGTATCATTCCGTTGATCCCTGGAACGCACATTGTGTCTACGGTCTATGCGATCGGTGAGAAGGTAAACTACCCTCCCCCTCACGTTTTTGTTTTTCCAGGAATGAAGCACGCTAATGGATTAAATCCAATGGTGTATAGGCAGCGGATATTATTAAGGCGGCCTGTAAGGAATAAGTGACTGATCTCAGTATCATGTATGTGTGATCGGCTTTCCAGAGTAGGAGAGAGCAATATATTATGTCAAGCTCTCTTGTTACAGTACTCTATTTAAAAGGACCTAAGTTATGGGTCGCCCATTACGGGAGAGGACACTTCCTCAGCCCAAAGAATGATCGGTAGTGACTGCGAGGAGCCATAGACGGCCGGAGGTAATTAGCAATGGCCGCGGAGGCCGGTGAGAGGATACCGTTCCGGAAGAGCAGAGTAGGCTATATTGCCATCTCTTGGATATCGCCTCCGCAAATGGGAATGAATGCCTGTACCCAGCGTTGCCCAACGGTTCTTTCAAGAGGTCCGGAAAGCGGTCCTCTGGACCTCCTAGCTTGGCGCTTAGGTTTGCCGCTTGGAGTTGAACTACCGGTACTCTAAACAACTGTATACCCACTCGAACACCCCCAATCACGACACTCACAGCAGTGTAAGCGGGCTGCTTGGGCCCGGTCCCACCGAACAGGGGAAAGTATGATAAACTTAACAGTGGGTTCGCTTTCACGGGCTGTCATCTGAGTCTCTTCGTCACCTGATATTTTCTCCCTTCTCTCCTCACTCCAGGGCTAGGGTACCGGCAAGGTTGACACTATCACTAAACTCCGCAGTGCCTCAAATAATTACTTGTAAACCATGTATCAGCTAGGTAGCATAGTCCAAAATTTCATTTTCCGGAAATGAGGCGAATGACATAGCAGAAACTTCCTGAAAGCGAGCTGCTTAGCCTCTCAAAAAGAAAAAAGAAAAAAACACCAGACCTTATGGTCCGGGCAGCCCAAAAGGTGCACTAGGGTGAAGAAAAAGTGTTGCATGTGGCCCCAGGAGTTCGGTTGCTTAGATGGAATTTTGAGGGCAAGAAAGGGCAAGATAAAAAGGGTTGCTACCATAACAGATCTTGAGGAAGGTTAAAAATAAATAAATAAATACAGCCATTCGTCAGAAGTGTTCGTGAAATGCTTAGTAAGCTAAGTCGCCAAAAAAAAAAAAGGCCACATTGCAGTGACCTCAACTGTGATTGTGACGGCAGCTATGAAAGCCACTGTGTAACCTACTTCCAAGTATCTCGAGAATCTCAAAGAGATTTCCAGACACTATTAGAATAGGAGGGAAAGAGTCTATGGAATTCTTCCTTAATAGTAGCAGAGCTGAGGGAAATGTAAAGTGATCATTCAACTTGTAGTATATTCAGAAGAGCATTCCTGTGAAGCTTAAGAGACTAAATCCTTCTGGGATTGTAGTCTCTTTAAATACAAAAGATTTTAACTAGGAAACATAATGATATTAACATATTCAAGAAGAACATTCAACAGTACTGTAACGATCCCCCTTCGGATGGTTATTTCTTGGCAACAGGGAATGATATGTCTCTTCTTTTTTCTTCTTCTCACCTTACGATAGCACTAGGTCTCTTCCTATATTACCGATAGTACAAGACCTTTATCTTCTATCGGGAACACCTATCGTAAGCTTTCTCTAAATCTCCTTATTGAAGAGTATTCTTATCGTAGTAACAATAAAGATGGTGATAATGATAATAAGCATAAAGGTGTTTTATATTCATTAAAGTAATAAATAGGAAAGGTACTTAGAACAAAACGTGAAGAACCTATCCTCCTCGGCCATACCAGCCTCCTTATATAGTATTCTTCCTGCCTCAAGTCATGTGACCCAAAGTGGTCACATGTGCGAAACCAAATCATAATGAACTAATCATATGTCCAAAGTAGTCACATGTGCAAAACCCATGACCTTGTAGCAAGGTTATATGCAAAAACTCATAAACCAATCATAACATAATAAACAAGTCATCTGACTCAAAGTGGTCACATGCGCGAAACCCATGACCTCATAACGAGATTATATACGAAACATAAATTGTATGTGCAAGGCATACCCATAAGGCATACTAGCAAGGCACACTCACCAGGCATACGTCCCATGACTTATGATCGAGTCAGGTGTGAAATATAACAAATCATAACGTAAACAGGTCATATAACTAAAGTGGTCATATGCATGAAATAATATCATACCAATGACTCATAATCATGAGTCATGTGAAAACCCTTTCTATGCCAAGCCACGTTTGTGATATTAGCCCCTCTCCTTCTAAGCCTGAGTCCCATCAGGCTGTTTCTCCAAGCTTTAATAGTTCTCGTCCAGCTGTGTGTATGGACCTCTGAAGCCTATTGAACTTGTTATCCACTGTTCTCCACCTTATCCTCACCAATTTCAGTGCGAGGTTTGCCATCTCGATCATGTACCTCTGATTGTCATTCAGCTGTCTTAGCTGCCTGATTGTTTTTTCGTTTGCTGAAGTTGTAGCTTTGGCTCTGCTAAGTTGTTTCTAGAGTCTTCTGATCTGCCTGTATAGGCTTCCAAGGTCCGGCTCCATTTCGGTTGAGGAGCTTTGGGCTCCTCTCTTCCTGGGCCTCGTCCTCGAGGCCCTACACTACATACCGGTATCTTCTCCTTCCAACTCTTTCTTTGTTCCATCCTTTTGTGGGTAGTACCCGGCAGTAAGTTTCTTCATCCTGTGCATCTTACACTTGTTGTTGAAGAACTATTTCCAGTGCTTTAGGGCATGGTCTGGGTGCAGACCAAGCTTTCATTATTCTCTCTGGAACTATTATGAGCCTTCCTTGTCCCCATAGTGTGTGGGACATCTATCATCATAGTATACTGTCCAACTCATTGTATTGTGCTTTGCTTTCTCCTCTTATTCCATAAGCTTTTTGTCTGTTGGCTCCATAAACGAGTATTCAGAGCTTATTGGTATGATGTGTCGGAGGCTATTGCCCCATCCATTGTATAGTTGCCAGGGCTCAAAAGTATTTCCTTTGTCTTGGTCATTGAATGTGATTATCAACTGGGCTGTGCTTGCCTGAGTATTGCTGGTGGAAGGTTGATAGGGCATTTTGTGCTTTTTCAAAGTTGAGTGAGTAATACCAAGCTTTTTCCTATTCAGGTAAATAACCAGTCTACTTGGCTCTGTAATAGAGGTGACCGTGGAAGAAGCAGGAATCAATTATTTTATTAAGTTCATATTCTGATTCTCCATCAAGTTCGATCATACGAGGAGGAATAATCATTTGTAAGGGAATCTTGTTGTCGTTATGTAGTATGAGGAGTAAGATGTGAAATATATTGTGTATTCGCATTGCAGGACGAAGATCAAGCTTATAAGCTCAGTCGCCCACTTTTTCCAGTATCTGAAACGGTTTGATTTTCTTGTAGTCCACTTTGTTTAATCGCTACATCATATGAATAATGTGTAGTAGCAACCATACCATATCTCTAGGCTGTATCTTCAGATTGGGCCTCTGGTATTTATCGTATTATTCTTTCTGCTGTTCTTGTGCTTGATTTATTTTATATCGTAACATTTCATGTAGTTTTTCTATATTTCTTTTGTCCATTATCATCCCATGAATCATATGATTTGTGGCCTGACTCTGTAGATGTTGCCCATAATTTGCAAAGAATGGTGTCATGTCTATCCTTTCTTGCTTTCCATTGTTGTATGTGAACTAGCCATTGATAACAGCTTATAACTATAGTCTTGCTGATAATTGAAGTAGGCCCGTAAAGATTGCTCAAGTATTGCATTTACCCATTCCATTTGTCTGTTAGTCTGCAGGTAAAATGTGGTGCTTAGCTGATTTTGTATCTCCATTTTTCTGGTTACTTTTTTCCATAATCCTGATGTGAATAGTGTTCCTTGACCTGTAATGATATTCTTCAGAAGCCTGTGCAGTCGGAAAACCTCTTGGAAAAATGTCCATATGAAATCTGGTATATCCATATTGTTTTTGAATAGAACGAAATGACTCATTTTGGTCAGGCGATTTACCACGACCAGGATGCTATAATATCCTGCCAATAGCGGTAGGTCTGTGATGAAATCTATAGTAATTATTTCGCAAGGTAATTCAGGAATCTCATTTGATTCCAGTAATCCATAAGGTATGTGATCAGCCATTTTCATTGGTTGATATATGTTGTAATTTTTGAAATATCTTTTGACATCCTCGTGCAATCCTGACCAGTAGAATGACCTCATAATTAATTCTGTAGTTTTAGTGGTTTCTCTATATCCTGCTATCAGAATATTGTGATGTTGTCATATGATACTCATTCTTATCTTTTCTTCCTCCGCCATCTCCAGTTTTCCATCATACCACCTGTTTCTATCCCTCTAGTAGCATAAACCCAGGGTAATAGCTTTTATCTTCTTTCTTTCTTCAACACTTTTCTTATTGCCTGAATTATTTTGTCTTCTTCGTTTGCCTTCTCAATTTCTTTTTCCATAGTTGATATGAATTTGATAACTTCCTTTGCCTCAAAGTAACCTTTTGGTAGTAGTGTTTATGTTTTCTGTTTAATCCTTTTATCCTCTTTTGTTTGTGGTTTGTTGCTTGCGACTCTTGTGAAAGCATCTGACTTTTCGCTCTCTTTTCCTGGCCAATATTTGATCTTGAAGTTGTATTTGCTGAGGTATTCTATCCATTTTATCTGGCGATCATTCAATTCCTTCGTGATCGTGAACAAGACTCTTGTGATTGGTGAGGCCTCAGACTGGGTGGTCATTCTGTAGGACATATCTCCTCCATTTTTTCACTGCGTGAACTATTGCTAATATTTTCTTATTGATAACATGGTAGTTGTATTCCACAGGATTCATTGTCTTGGATTGATATGACACTAGCCTCTATTTTCCATCTTCACATTATTGTAATAATATACCAAAGCATATATATTTCGAGGTATCTGTTTTGATTATTTTCTTTCGGTTTGGGTTGAAATAGATCAATTGTAACAATCCCTCCTCATGATCGTTAGTTCTTGGCGACGGGGAACGATACTTCTCTTTCTGTCTTCTTCTTTCTTTGTCTTATGATAGCTCTAGGCCTCTGCCTACATTACCGATAATACAAGACCTTTGTCTTCTATCGGGAACGCCTATCGTAAGCTTTCTCTAACTCGTCTTCATGAAGGACTTTTCTTGGCGTAACAATAACGGTGCAATAAAGATAAAGATCGTAAAGATGTTTTATATTCGTTAAAGTAATAAGTAGGAAAAGTGCTTAGAACAAAGCTTGAAGAACCTATCTTCCTCGGCCGCCTCGGCCTCCTTATATAGTATTCTTCCCACTCGTAGTCATGTGACCTAAAGTGGTCACATGTGCGAAACCAAATCATAACAAACTAATCATGTGACCAAAGTAATCACATGCTCAAAACCCATGACCTCATAGCGAGGACATGTACAAAAACTCATAAACCAATCATAACGCAATAAATAAGTCATATGACTCGACTGAGTCATATGCGCGAAACCCATGACCTCATAATGAGGTCATGTGTGAAACATAAATCATATACGCAAGGCTTACCTGCAAGGCACACTCGCAAGGCATATTTGTCAAGCGTACGTCCTATGACTCATACTTGAGCCATGTGCGAAAGCATCACAAATCCCACACATAACAAATCATATAACCCGAATGAGTTATATGCGCAAAACAACAACATACCTGTGACTCATAACCATGTGTCACGTGAAAACCTTTTCCATGCCAAGCCATGTTTGTGACACCAATATCGGTACTGATGTCAGATGTGTCCTGATAGCATCATATATTTTCTGTTCTGTTTCTCCCCATTCCCATTTCTTGTCTTTCTTTGTTAGGTTATATAGTAGTTTAGCAAGCCTGCTAAATCCTTCAATAAACCTCAGATAGAAGTTTCAAAATCCCATGAAGCACTGTACGTCCGTTTTGTTGTTGGACTTTGCCCAGTTCCATATGGCTACCATTTTGACTGGGTTGACTTTGACCCCGCTTCGATTAATAATAAATCTGAAGTATTCGGTTTCTTCCTTATAGAATTCATATTTCATTGGTTTGATCTTCATTCCTGATCCTTGTATTGCAGCCATGATGTTGCTGACGTCCTTTTAATGTTGTTACATGTTTTCTGAATAGATAAGTACATCATCTAGGTAAACAATGTAACATACAGCGACTCGGCAGAAGTGTTCGTGAGCTGAGACAATGTTTAATTGAGGATGCACCATATGGTGGGGCAGTGCTGGTGGGGTTGTCAACGGGCATGCACGCGTGCGTGTTCAAGTTTACAATCAACAACCACTGGCACCTCTCAACATTTAATAGTCAATTGATCTGCCATAAATTAAACTAGCTAATATTTTGTATAACCTCCCCATTCTTCTAAAACCGCAGCCACCCTATCAGGCATTGATTTCCACAACTTCTTAAAAAACTCCTCTGGAATTATCTCCCAAACCAATGGTAATACATGTGTAAGTTTTCTTCTAACAGCCTCTTTTCCTCCTGGAGTATCTGCAATCCCTGGATACTGCTGGTGCAATCGCTTTTTAAGCTCAACCCAGACATGCTCAATAGAATTTAAATCAGGAGAATAAGGGGAGTGGTCTACAACCTCAATACTGTTTCTCTCTAACCAATCCATAACATTATATGCCTTGTGAACTGGAGTATTATCTTGCTGAAAAAGAACATCTTCAAGTTATATATCAAAGGAAATTATTTGATGAATAACAGGAATAAGATATCTTCTCAAATGTCTAACATACCTGGTCTTATTGATAGTTTGAGTAATAGGAACTAATGGACCTTTTCTTTTACCCCAAAAGTACCCCCAAACTATAAGCAAGATTCCCTTCTCCTTCTCCTTTAGGTGTACACAATCAGTCAACTACTTCTCTGCAGGTTCTCTGAATACCCAATGTTGCTTTGAATTCTTGGATTTCTCCACACTGTACTCATCACTCCAAATCACCCTTTCAAAATCCTCAGCTGTCCAGTTCCTATGAGCTGTCGCCCATCTCAATCTCCTAGCCACATTTTCAGGCTTTAGCCTAGGTCTTGACTTGGCTATCTATTTTTTAATGTTTGCTTCTCTGAGTACCCGGTCCACTATGCAGGCAAATTTAGTAGGTAATCATATCCAGTCACTCTGGGTAGCACAAAGAGTTACCAGTATCAAGAGAAATACTGGATGCATAGCGATCTCTGAAGGCGCACCTGGTCATTTTCTGATTGCACTTGGCTGCCTGTATAATTGTAAGATGCTGTTGACTACTTAAAATGGGGATGTGACTGGGGCAAGGGAGATTTTCAAGAGATTGGTATTCACATGCCCGGACAAGAAAGCTCTTAACTGTTGTCCATGGGCCTCTAATAATTTGAGCCACTAAGGCAATGTTCTGGAGGCAGTAGAAAAAGGTGATTATCATGCCCTTCTCTGCAAGGCTTATTTCTCTCCCGGTGGTTTTAGGTGGGGGTCTTTTTTTTGTGACATACTTCGTATTTTCAGAACGCTTAACCATTGATAAAAAAGGTAGAGAAAATTAATAAATTAATTAATTTGGTAACGGAGGCTTTGGTAGGTGTAGATTTGTAAATGGTCACACTCATGATGGAGTGAACAGTCACGAGCAACTTTACACTTGATTGAAAGGTGGCATTTTGGCGAGGCAGCTTAGTCATCTGAGACTGGTTTCACGAACACTTCTGCCGAGTGACTGTATGTTAAGATACTTGTTGAGTACTTTGTTGATTTAGCGTTGAAATAAAGCAAATACATTGGTTAGCCCAAAGGATATGACCAGGTATCCGAACGTTTCATATCTTGAGGCAAATGTGGTTTTTAATTTATTTCCTACTTTGATTGAGATGTTATAGTATGCATCCTAGATGTCGAGTTTGGTGAAGTATTTTGCTAATCGTAATCTGTCCAATACTTCTCCAATCAAGGGTAGCAGATCTTGATCCTTTCTGATAACTGAATTGAGTACTCTGTAGTCGACAGAGAGTCTCACCTTTCTATTCTTCTTCTTGACAAATAGCATAGAAGATTCTTCTGATGCAAAGGACTCTTTGATCCATTCCCTTTTTAGGTTTTACTCAATGTACTTTCTGGGTTCTTCGAGTTCTACCTCTCCTAGTAGGTATAGCTTCTTGTAGGAAATTTCTTTTGGTTTTCTTGTTTTTTGTCCCTGTCCAGCTGAATCTCATGGTCAATTACTGGTCTTCTAGGTGGTAGCCCTGTAGCTTCCTCTTCTTGGAATAGGTTTATAAATTGATTGTATTTTTTTGGAATCAATTCTTTCCATTACTTTTTGCTTTGGTATTTTCTATCTTAGATTACTAACTCAGTGCTGATGTTGATTTTTGCTAGGATAGCTTTTTTGTCTTCATATTTCCACTCTAGAACTCCTGTAGTATCTCCTCTTTAATAGTACCGTCCGAAGACCTGTGCTGTGATCTTTTTGATCTCGATTCTTGTTGTTGTATCAGGCTAGGTTTGGTCTGAGCTTTCAAACCTCTTGTCTCCCCTTGTGCTATTTTCTAGTTGATCTAGTTCATGCAATTCTTCATCATTGATCTTTTCAATGATTAATTGTATGATTCGATTACCATTCTGGACTTTGTAATCTTTGTTTGCCTGGTTAGCCATGACCACTTTGATTTCACTGTATAGTCTACATTGATTTCTTCAGCATTTGTTATAAGTTGATGTCTGACTTTTAGACTGCTTCCAGGTGCTATCTGTCCATAGGTGCCATCTGGTAATTTAATGGCTATTCCTCTGGCTATTATTGCCTGCCCATTGGCTGGTATCTTGGTTCTCTCATTGGCATACAGGTCATGTCTTACTGTCCTTTTGGATCCCTTGGTAGGCACTTTTGCCTCTTGATTCAGCTTTTGTATCCGGACTCCTTAGTCTTGCCGTATCTCAGCAAATCTTTTTTTGTAAACAGTTTCCTCTTCTACTTCTCAAATTGGTATTGAGTAGACTACCAGTAAACTGTTAAGATATTGTGTCATATATTTTTCACTAGTGAAGATCATCTTGTTCTCATTCCAGACAATGGTCAGATTGTTTCTTCATAACTATGGCATCCTTAGAACTATCTCATGGTTTTTGAGATCTGCTACCTAGAAGGTTGCCATTTTCCTATGGCTGTCAATGTCCATAGATACTTCCACTATATAGGTTATAGGACTTATTGTACTTGGCTTCCTATCTTCTAAGGAGACCTGCTTTTCTTTCTTCGCTTTCTTAGTATAGAGGCCATGTTTGTTGCAGATTTCTTGGTTGATGAAATCTTCACTAGCCTCTGAGTTTTGCATTACATATATTGTTGTTTCTTCATACTTTTCATTGTATATCTTTATCTTGATTATCACAGGATCTCTATCTTTTTCTCCTTGTTGCATATGTAGTGCTATATAGTAGTTCGCTAACTTGATGGATATTCTAGGTCCGTATCTTGGGTCTTACAGACCACCGCTTACTAGGGACCCTTATCTTTTTCTGCCGATGAATCCTCGACAATTCTCTCACTGATATTGCTTTTCTTTTGAAATAAGACACTATTGTCTCTGGCCGCTTTTCTCCCTTGGTATCCATTGTCAGGTCGACTCTGACACTCCTGTATCCGATATCTTATTTTTCCATATCTCAAGTAGAGTTTTCTGTTCATCCCTCTTACATATTCTTTCTTGGATAGGTTTAAGGCTGATCCTACTCCTGCTTTGTCCAATTCTATTGACATGCATGGTAACAATGTGCCACTCTCGCTTCAAGTTCCTCGTGGTCTGAATGTTCCATCCATACTCCTGAATGATTCAATCATTCTGTGTGTTATGTTGTTCTCTGAGTTGTTTCCAACTATTACTAGTCTGCTTTTCTTATTGATAGCCCATCTTGCAAACCTTTCCGATGTTGTGAATTCTAAGTCAAAATTTCCCCCTAC
>NW_003299019.1:660329-685998 GCF_000151645.1 Tuber melanosporum
ATTTTCTCTGCACCAGGATTGAAGTTGTAGTATCGTCCAATTCTGCTACATATTCTAGTAGTCAATATTTATTCCAGTATGCTGAAAATGTTTGCTTTTTTTGTTGGAGTTTTTTCAATTTTCGTCTTGCGGTTTCTTTGATGTTGGGATTACCGAATTGTTCAAAAAGAGTTGTCTTGAATTCTTCATAGTTGACCCAGTTCCTCTGCTTCCGTCCTTATTGTAAAGGCATAATCTATTATGTGGTAAGTCCCCTTAATAGTGATTCCACGTACCGAATTTTGATATTGTCATATTGTTCTCTGTATTCTTTAACTACGAAATATTTTTCGCATTGTTCTAGGAATATTCATAGTTTGTCCTCAACTTCTTCGTATGTGCCTAGTTCTTTCACTTTTGGTCTTTGAACATTTCTTTTCCTATCTTTGTATTTTGTGCTGCTGTTATGAATGACTAAAACTGGCTTAATGTTAAGCCTAAGATATGGGTTCCTGGTGATGGAGTGGCTGGGGCTGGCACTACTAGTATTGCTAATTCAGATATTCTTCTTTGTCGTGGGGTTCATGCAGGTAAGCTATTGACTAGTTATCTGTTCTCTAATATTACTGGACTTGCTGCACTTGAGGGCTCTACTGAAATGTAATCTAAGGCGTCATTAAACTCTGCTAGATTTAGGTTTTGATCATTGATCTCAATATGTCCTTTATTCTCTGGATTGAAGGAAGCCATCTTGTCTCGCTTAGCATCACTCCAGGTGACACTTTATAATGTAACGATCCCTCTTTGGATGGTTAGTTCTTGGCAAAAGAGAGTGATAATTCTCTTCTTCTTTCTTCTTCTTGCCTTATGATACCACTAGGCCTCGGCCTATATTATTGATGGTACAAGACTTTTGTCTTCTATTGAGAATGTCGATCGTATGCTTTCTCCAACTCTTCTTTTTGAAGAGTATTCTTATCGTTGTAACAATAAAGATGGTGATAATGATAAAGAGCGTAAAGCTGTTTTATATTCATTAAAGTAATAAGTAGGAAAAGTACTTAGAATTCAATCTAATTTTATTTAAACTCGTACCACCAACACTGGTATACGACGAGCCCCAGGGCTGGGCTCCCAGGTTGTTGAATCCCAGATACCACTAACTACAAACTAACTAAACCTCCAACCCCATACCTCAATCATGCCCACGCCATGCTTCAACATGAATACTAAATACAAAGTTATCAATGGTAAAGAAAAGTCCTCCTCAGCCCAGCCTACCCACCAGCCAAGTTACCTGTACAAAATAGAAACCCATCCAAGTGCCCCTACTCAATGATCCTGGAATACTCCGCCGACCACTCCAGCACCCATTCCCACTTCCAAATAAAAGAAACACCCAACACTCAAGCGCATAAACTCAAGAGAAAGCCGACTTATAGGGCAAGGACTTCCGAGCCAATAGGGTACAAACCGTCGTAGAGAATCAAGGGGGCACCACACCAGCAGCGCAGCCCAAAACCCTCGATGGAAGCAGCCAAAATGAGATAGTCCCCAACCCGCCGGCACTTGACTGAATATGCTCAGGTATTCAACTCACTCTCCAACTCCACAGCTCCCTCTGCAGGTGGCAAACCCGCCGCAGTCTCTGTAGTAGCCAGTTAGCGTGAGCGAACCTCCAAAGGCAATGATCCTTCCAAGTCAGGGATAAGCAGCACAAGTGAGGTCTGATCTTGTTTGACCCGCCACTTCTTGTTTCTCTTCCTCTTCCCACTCCCAGGTGCAGGTCTAGTAACCGGAGTGAACGGGCTACTCTCATCACCACCCACCACTACAGGAGGGACGCCATCAGACGTATTACCCCGACCAGCCACGGGCTCAGCCACACAGGACTCAGGCACCTGCCCCCCCGAAAGTGGTGATACCACTGCAATCGGTATTACCACACCAGGATCCACCCCACTCACACTAGGAGCAAGCACCTCAACCAACCCTGACGAATCAGGAACTGGTCTACCTATACCACCACCTACAACAGCAGCTGCAGGAGGGGCTGGGATAACTGGTGGTACAACATTCCCCCAAGGGAGCTCCTCTGCTAGACCCTGAGAATTTTCTGGGTCTAGTCCACCCCCTCCAACCGAGACTACCGTAGTAACTGAAGCGACTGAGGGGACAGACGAAGAGGGAATAACAGTAGGAGCTTCAGCCACCAACATCATGAGATAACTATTATTAATAGTATGTTCATTCTTGAGGGCAGCTGGCAAGACAGATATCTCTTCTCCAGCGTGATGAAATCACTGAGAAAGGACAGAGATGTGATGCCGAAGGTGAGAGACTTCGGCCTCCAGGGAGAAGTTCTTCTCAACGGCACGAGACAAAACCACCAACCAATGTAGAGTGGACATAGCAGAGGGGGTGGAGACTCGCTTAGCCATTGTGACCGTAAGTAGGCGACTGTAGTGAACAACAGAAAAGATAAGTAAAAGGAAAAAAGAACTTCCAGCAAACATAGAAGAAGGTATAATAATGAAGTTCTCAAAAGGTATTCGAAGTTAAGGACTTGAAGCCTATCATAAATAGAAATCAAGGGCTCTGATTGGATCGATACCGAACCTTCATGTCTGACATAGGGTGAAAGAAGGAGGAAAAGTACTTAGAACAAAGTGTATAGAATCTATCCTCCTCAGCCGTACCAGCCTCCTTATATGGTATTCTTTCCACTTTAAGTCATGTGACTCAAAGTGGTCACATATGTGAAACCAAATCATAATAAACTAATCCTGTGACTAAAGTGGTCACATGTGCAAAGCCCATGACCTTGCAGCATAGTCATATGCAAAGACTCATAAACCAATCATAATACAATAAACAAGTCATATGACCCAAAGTGGTCACATACACGAAACCCATAACCTCCTAATGAGGTCATGTATGAAATATAAATCGTATATGTAATTCATACCTACAAGCTATACTTGCAAGGCACACTCATCAGGTACATGTCCCTTAACTCATAATTAAGTCAGGTGCAAAATATAATAAATCATAACCTAAACAAGTCATAAGACCAAAGTGGTCATATGTGCAAAACAATAACATACCTATGATTCATAATCATAAGTCATGTGAAAACCTTTTTCATGCCAAGCCATATTCGTGACAAGTGCTAACAAAGTAGCAAAATGAAATTATTTAAAGTTCTAAAGAAGCTGACTTGCAGTAATTGGATAAAACTAACAAAACAACTAATAGAATCCAAACAAGATAGAACAAGTGGTTACTATCAAGGTACTAGTCCAGTAGCAACAGTAGCACAAGAGAATACCCAACTGAGTATTAATAAATACAATAACTGTCCAGAGTAGTAAATTAACGATAACTGTTACTAGAGAGATATATTTTGTGATTCCAGACTATTGCTTGTCCAAAATGAAATGCCAAGATGGCGGCTGAAAGAGGGGTATGAAAAAAACTTTCTCTCTCTCGTTCTCGTTCTCTAACAACTTACTTACTCAACCACTCACTTGCTCAACATTAGCAAAAAAAGAATACAGTGAGGCTGTCACGAACATGGCTTAGCATGGAAAAGGTTTTCACGTGACACATGGGTATGAGTCACAGGTATGTTATTGTTTCGCGCATATAACTCATTCGGGTTATATGAGTTGTTATGTGTAGAATTTGTGATGCTTTCGCACATGGCTCAAGTATGAGTCATGGGACGTGCGCCTGACAAGTATGCCTTGCGGGTAAGCCTTGCGCATATGATTTATGTTTCGCACATGACCTCATTATGAGGTCATGGGTTTCGCGCATATGACTCAGTCGAGTCATATGACTTGTTTATTGTGTTATGATTGGTTTATGAGTTTTGCACATGACCTCGCTATGAGGTCATGGGTTTTGAGCATGTGATTACTTTGGTCACACGATTAGTTTGTTATGATTTGGTTTCGCACATGTGACCATTTTAAGTCACATGACTAAAGGTGGGAAGAACATTATATAAGGAGGTTGATGCGGCCGAGGAAGATAGGTTCTTCACGCTTTGTTCTAAGTACTTTTCCACTTATTACTTTAACGAATATAAAAACACCTTTACAATCTTTATCTTTATTGCAACGTTATCGTTGCACCAAGGAAGTCCTTCAAGAAGACAAGTTAGAGAAAGCTTACGATAGGCATTCCCGATAGAAGACAAAGGTCTTGTACTATCGGTAATGTAGGTAGAGGCCTATAGCTATTGTATGACAGAGAAAGAAGAAGACAGAGAAGATAAGTATCATTCCCCGTCGCCAAGAACTAACTATCTAGAAGGGGATTGTTACCGAGGCCCTCTTCGGCACACTGTTATAAAAGAAAATGGTTCTAAAGCCATTTTAAAAAAATTACATTTTTCAGAAAAATAGTGTTTGGCAATGGTTTTTCTTTTTTTTCCTAGCTGATATATGTAAGCAAAATACACCCTAAATAATGTGTATAAATTATTTAAACTTAAAGTCAAGTACCTGGTGTTGTCAGCATGATTGCTTTTATAAAATGTCTCCACTATATACACACTTGTAGCTTGACATAATTCTCTTCTAATATATATACAAAACCTTTCCCTAAATCACATTTTTACATCAAACTTCTTTCCTCTTCTTACCTTACAACTAAACACAAAATACTTCCATTTCTGAGCATCATCTCTATTTTCAAACTCTCTCAAGTAGTTTTCTCTTCTCCTCTTACAATCTTCTATAAAGCTATTCTGAAGATATATGTACTAAAAGCTATACAATCTTGTATGGAAAATAGTATTAGGATTGATGATACTCAACGCTTCCTTGTTGAAGCCTTATTAAAGCAAGTACATGAAGGTAAGAGCAGAGAAAATAGCTTCTAAAAGACAGTCTGGAAAGCCATGGTTGTAGAGTTGAATGCTGTATATGTGAGAATCTTGAAAAAGCCAATTACTGTACTTCAGGCTAAAGCTACAGAAGCTGATATAAGTTATTCCTGATTGATTGATTTTTAATCTATATCGCAGTGCTCATATGATGTTTGGTTGAAGCAGAATTTGAGATTGTATATACAATTCAATGAAATTCAGGCTTTGGCTAGGATGAGAATAAAGGAATTCTTACAGCTTCAGGGGCCGTGTAGACATCATATCTTAAGGTATATAATCTGCAGTATTTATTTGCTATTACTTTGAATTTAAAAGCATGCTAATAGGAAAATATGAGATGAATGAAGCATAAGGAGGCTACAAAATATCGAAACAAGGCTTTTCTATACTACAACCTATTAGCAGAGCTGTTTATGGATGTAAGAGCAACTGGTTATTATGCTTGTACAGGGGAGCAGGAGTCAAGAGCAGAGTAAGAAGAGAGTCGAGCAATAGATCAAGGAGAGGGGATCTTAGGTAATCTCTTTGACAGAGGTGGTGGGGAGAGTGATGATGAGAGGAATATTCAGGAGTCTTCACAAGAGGACTAAATTGATAGTACTCTAGCAGAGTCTCCAAATGCTTCTCTTGAAGCATTACTAGTCAGGAGAGTATGTCTCCATACTAGGCCTTTGGATGGTAGTCTTATTAGTAATGATACTTCTTCTGTATCAGGTAGACAGAAGAGGTTAAAGGTTATACAAAGAAGTTTGGCTGCAGTGATGATGGAGGTAGTGGATGAGGCTATTATGCAAAGAACATAAGGTACTGTATCTAAGTAGGAACTTGCTATTAAAGTTCTCCCAGAGAATTATAAGGACAAGTTGGATGATGATTATATGGTAAAGGGGTCCATGTTATTGGAGGTCTGTGAAAAGGCTTCTATATTTACTGCATTTATAGGGGGAGACTTAGAGATGCAAAGCTGAAAAAGGAGATAGAGAGATCTATACTCTTTTAATAAATGTTTTTAATTAGTAGATATTAATTGACTTCAATTACTAAGTAAATTTTCCTGTAGTTTGTATTCGATATAACCTATATGTCTATTGTTAATTAAGTGCAACTAGTATTTTTGACTTTTAGTTATATCTATTATGAACAAGATACAACTGATAGTCTCTCCACATCTTGCTTGCAATTCCATTGAGCAGGTGTTAGGCAGAGACAATCTGATAGACTTCAGAATTGTCTAGGCCAATCAAGATTCGTATCTGGAACACAGAGATAGTCTAGAAAGGCTTGAGTTCACTCATTTCATTTATGACTACTAAGAGTGAAGTAAATTTGATAAAGTAAGATAGAATTGTAAAACAATATTATATTGTTAAGGTCTCTTCTCCATTACTTGATGATGTCTAAAGCTTGGAAGGCACTTCGATATTTATATTCCATGTCTGAGTGTTAGTGGACTACATCTATTTATCATACAGCTATGTACCTTTCTGATTATAACTCACAATGTTGGGTATTCTTGAAAGGTACGAACACCTGGAGATCCTGAAAATTACCACACCCTCTTTCGCAATTACCATATAACTAACTCTAAACCATACTGTTCCCAATAGTAGTTATCCAATCTTTAGAGTCTTTAGACTTATGGCCTTGTTCTCAAGTTGAACTAAGTTGGCTCCAATTGTCTCCATTGTTGATGAAATGATCAGTTTCATCTGCGGGTTGCATCTGGGAAGATAGTTGTAATCACAACTATTTTTTAGGTCGTCTGACTTTAAACTTCCATAACTCCTGACACAACCAATAGATGTTTTCCAAAGAACTTCCTACTAATTCGCAGAAAGCTATTCCATCAGATTGACAAATATTCCCTCAGTTGGCAACCCTTGGTTGCTCTGGGTAACTGGGTTTCAATCACTAGTGTAGGATTAGAAGTTATCCTCATAACTACAATGTGTTCCAAAACCTAGCTGCAACATTCTATGAAGTCCAATGGCTTCTATAGTAGTGTTCCTTGGTGTTCTGGACTCTTTCAGATATTGGAGGGTGGATGTGAATGTATTGGTCTCTTGCTGAGATCCTTTACCATTCAATACCATCTCTTTGTACAAAAACGTCCCATTACTTATAGCACATACAAAAGGTAATACATCTTTGAAGCTTAGTAATCTTCTGAGTAGTTGACGGATTTACTCTGTTCCACTTCCTAGACCTAGCCGAAGGCTTCCTCCCATGTATTCTGTGAACAGGATCAGGTTGATCAGATGGTGGCGATGTATAGAGTATTATTCCGACACCTTCAATTCTATGGTATTATAGTCACAGGACACAACTGAGATTGATATGTATGATGACATATGGGCCCCGTAAGTGGGCCGGGAGGGGGTGTTGGAGACTGGAGATTCCGATTCCGGGTGGAGTTACCCTACTTAGGGTGACCCCTAGGTATCGGATTCCAATATTCCTAATAGCAAGACAGTCATCTTCTCATCATTCTTGTCTTCATGAATATTGATTTCATCATTTTGACTAGAGTCCTGCTGGGTTGTCTGTTCTTCTTCATCTAAATATTTTACAAGTTAGTAATAGACCAAGATAAATTTGGAAACATATTGTACTCTTACCTGTAGTTGGCAATTCTGCTGCATCTAATCTATGCATAAGGGCTCTCTCAGCTGTATTCTTAATGATAAAGTGATGTAGTCCAACTAGAGCAAGTACAAGCTTTACTTGTACCTGAATGGTAAACTGTGGAGCTGTGCAAATAATTCTAAATCCTTGTTTCAGGATTTCTATATTCCTCTCAATTACATTTCATAGCTGAGTGTGCCTTAAATTAAATAGTTCTTCCTTGCTCATAGGCCTATGAGATAAATACATTAATCAGTAAGTATCAAATGTCAAGTCTATATACTAACTACAAGAAAGAGATTAATAATTAAATAAAGAGAGTAAACTTACTTCAATTGGGACTGGTAGTACTCCCTCAAATGGTAATGAACCCCATGATAAGGAGTCAAACAGTCTATTTTCAATTCATATCCTGCATCATTAAGATAGAATTTCCCATCTGGAATATCAAACTCCTTCATCATTGCATCCCTCAAAACTCTCCCCTTATATGCTGAGCTCACCTAGTAGAACATAGGTATACAATCTATTAAAGCTACTGGTTAGCAGCACATTCTATGAAAAGTATTCTTTATGGTTGCAAAAACAAGCGGTAAGACCTGCAGGTACATGGACAAGAATATAGATTCCGTCTAATGCACCAATTGCGTTCTTAAAGTTGGGAAAGAACTTCAGATTTCTTTCAACTTCCCATAGGCATTCAGCTTCTGCTAGTTTAATCATAGCTTTTTCCAATTCAATCATTGTTAATAGCACAAGATGAAAATATCTAATTCAAAGTATTTATTAGTATTAACTACAAGATATGATAATTTATATACAGAATTATTTAGAAAGATTCATACATGCTAATAGTGTTACTCCTATATTGAAAGTATTCCCATACATCCCTATGGGCTGCACCTCTTGCAATAGTCTATGAAAACATTCCCATTTACTTTTCAGTCATTATCTCTCTCATTTCAATCAAACCTCAATTGTCCCTTATCCAGCCACAAAGCTTCAGGAAACAATCATGAGACATGCGGAAAACCTCAACAAAGCGTCGCGGATGTGTCCCCTCATTAAGCACCTCTAATATATACTCTTTATCAATAAGGGCAGAGTTTCTACAAACTTGCCTTTCAAAATGGCTTCTGACTTTTTCAATTGTGCTCATCGCTAGCAGGAGTAGTAAACCTCCATCGAGTTTGAAATACTGAGATTTGTTACAGTCAGATTGGATCAAATTATTGGTAGAATTCGTCATATCTGCATGTTGAAATTTGTTTGTAAATTGCTCTTTGAATCAATCAGAATATTTTGAAAAGGATTATAGAAATATTCACTGGAATTATTATCACTCTCATAAAGATTGTATTAGTCATTTTATTAATTTTATTTTTATATTTCTATTATACCCTAATCCCCTATTTATTTTACAAAAAAAATACCATAAAAAAAAAAGCAACTCCATTTAAAACAACACCATTTTTATAGGTGTGCTGAACAGGCCTCTCTTTTTTTTAAAAAAAAAGAGTAGAAAAATAGTATAAAAGTAAGAAAGATACCATTTTTCTTATATGCTAAACAGGGCTTGAGTCAGATGCATCAGCTGTACATCCTGATGTAAATGTTCAGTTATCCATATTTCATGTATTCTGGGTATCATGAGTGTCCGGTTAGGTTCAACATATCTGGAGTTCATCCCAAGTAAGGATGTGCTAATTTTCATGTCACAATCTGGCCTGGTCAATCTTGATCCTTGCTGATGTCCTGATACAATATGACTGAGAGTCCTGATCATAATACTAAGCCATATACCAGCTATCAGTATATTCATTAAACACTAGTCTGAGGACTAAATTTAAAATTATTTACCGAAAATAGAGATGTGTAGTACCTAATTCTATTTTAATCTCTGGAAGAACCTGGAAGCTAAAATGGCCAATTGATAGAATGTAAAAGTTAGTGATAGTCGTAATTGTTGGGGTAGGTGGTAACCTGGGTAATTTGTTAAGTTTTTCTAAGACTGCAATGCATTTAATATCTGAACAACTACACAACATCATGGTCAGAATATCAACAACAGGTCCGTTAACTACCATTGCTTATCAGTCCCTAGATAATCAAAGCTAATAATTTAGGACAACATTCTACTCAATTTTGACTTTCTATTGCATCAAAGAATAGCTGCCTACTATGAGTTTCCAAGAAGTTACAGCCTATTTTGTGTTCTCGTAAAGTGACAACTTTGATACCATATTGTTGAATGATAAGAATGATCAGAATAAGATGATTTTTGATTGAGAGATCAGGCACTGCTCTATATACAGAAAATAAGTTAAGATGAAATACATATACACATACACACAACTTAGAGCAATGCCTATACGCTGATTCATATACAAGAATAATGTGATTACTCATATCCTATAATACTCAACACAAATTCCTCCCTGAATACCTAGATATTCAGGCTGACACTTTACATTCCAGATCTACTCAATGCCAGCTTTTCAACAGTGTAAAAAATATCTTCCTGGCACTATTATCCATAGAGTTACAGCCTATTTTGTACTCTAGCGAAGTGCTAAATTTGATGCCAGAATCTATTCTAAATACTCAGACACCTAGGCTGACATTTTGCATACTAGATTTACTCAATGCCAGATTTCCAACGGCATAAAGAACTTGTTCCCAGTATTGATATTGGTGGAAATATAGGCTATTATGAATGTGGTCTTTGTTGGCAAGGTCTCGACTATGCATTGATCTTGACATCAGATTTCATCCTCAATACCCTGACACCCAAGCTAACTCTCTGCTTCCTAGACCTAGGCAATGCTAGCCTTGCAATGGTGTAAAGAACATCTTCTCGAAGCTATTATCTGTGGAGTTATAGTCTGTTTTGTATCTTGGCAATATGCTGAGCTTGACACCAGATTCTGTCTTGAATACTCTGATGGCTAGGCTAATGATTTGCATCTAAGACCTACTTGACACAAGCTTTTCATTGCTATGAAGAACATATTCATGTAATTGATATTGGTGGAGATACAGGCTACTAGAAAAGTGGTCTTTTCTGATAAGGTTTTGACTATACACTGACTTTGAAGCTAGATTACATCCTGAATCCTCTAATGACCAAGCTGAAACTTTCCATCCTAGACCTACTAGATGACGGCTTACCAACAGTATAAAGCACGTGTTCCTACCATTGATATTGGTAGAAATACAGGCTGTTAAGAATGTGGTCGTTGCTAGCAAGGTGATATGTGGAGACAACCTATAAAGACTCAGAGTTGTCTAGGCCAACCAAGATTTACTTCTCTAGATGGAGATTGTCTAGAAAGGCTCAAAATATACACTCGTTTTGTTTATGAAAACTAAGAGTAAGGTGAAGTAGGAAAAGTAGAATATAATCATAAAAATAATATTATATTGTTAAAGTCTCTTCTCTATTGCTTGATCATATCTAAAAGCTTGGGAGGCACTTTAATATTTATATTCCGCATCTGAGTATTCACGGACTACATCTATCTATTATACAAACTATGTACCTCTCTGGTTATAACTCGCAATGTTGGGTATTCTGCAAAGGTGCGAACACCTGCAGACCCTGAAAATTACCGCACACTCTTCTGTAATTACAATATTGTTAACTAGGAACTATACTGTTCCCAATTGTAATTATCCAATTTTCAGAGTAATTCAACTTATAGCCTAGTTCTCAAGTTAAACTAAGTTGGCTCCAATTGTCTCCCTTATTAACAAAATGATCAGTTTCATCTGTGGGTTGTATTTGTAGAGATAGTCACAATTTCAATCTTTCTAGGTACACAAACCTTTAACTTCTATAACTCTGGATCCAAGTTACAGATATCTTTTAGATAACTTCTAACTAATTAGCAGGAAGCCATTCTACCAGATTGATGGATAATCCATTGGTCAGCAACTCTTGATTGCTTTGTGTAACATGGTTTCAGTCGTTGTTCAAGTGTTAAGAATTATTCCTGCAACTACACGCACTCTTGGACCCAGTTGTAACATTCAGTGAAGTCCATTAGCTTCCATGGTAGTGTTTCTCAGAGTTCTAGACTCTTCTAATTATCATAGAGTGGGTGTAAATGTATTGGTCTCTTGTAGAGATTCTTTAATATTCGATATCAAATCTTTGTACAAAGTCATCCTGTTACTTACAGCCAATGTCAAAAATGTCTTATCGTTGAAGCCTAGTAACTCTCTGAGTAGTTAATAGATTCACTCTATCCCACTTCCCAGACTTAGCCAAATGTCCCCTCTCATCTAGCCTCCAAACAGGATCTAGTCAGACAGACGGCAGTGATGCAGATAGCATTATTCTAATACCTTAAGTTTTATAGCCTTAGAGTTATAAGACACAACTGAGATAAGCATGTATGATGATGTGCAAGCCCTGTAAGGGGGTCAGAGAGAGGTGTGGATACCAGATATTCCAATTCTCAGTGGGGTTACCTTACTTAAAGTGGTTCCTAGGTATTAGATCCTGGTATTTTTCCTACAAGGTTTCGACTATACACCGATTTTGACACTAGATTTTGTTCTCAATATCCTGATATCCAGACTGACATCTTGCATCCTAGACTTACTCGATACCAGCCTTGCAAAACTGTAAAGAACATCTTTTTAACACTATTATCTGTGAAGTTACAGCCTGTTTTGTACTCTGGTAATGTATTAACTTTAATGCCAGATTCTGTCCTAAATACTCTGATACCTAGAATAATAATTTGCATCTTAAACCTACTCGACACAAGATTTTTATTTCAATAAAAAATGCATTCCTGGTATTGATATTTGTGGAGATCCAGGCTGCTATAAAAGTGGTCTTTTCTGGCAAGGTTTTGATTTTACACTAACCTTGATGCTAGTTTTCATCCTGAATACTCCAATACCCAAGCTCACATTTTGCATCTTAGACCTACTTAGCGACAGCTTTCCAACAGTATAAAGAATGTATTCTCACCATTGATATTGGTAGAGATACAGGCTGCTATGAATGTGGTCTTTTCTGATAAGGTTTTGACTATGTGCTGTCTTTGATGTCAGATTTCCTCCTAAATATCCTGACATGCAAGCTGATACTTTGCATTCTAGACCTGCTCAATGCCAGCTTTCCAAAAGTGTCAAGAAGGTCTACTTAGCATCAGTACTGGTGGAGATACTGCTTGTAATGCTTATTAAACTTTATAATACTTCTGTATCTTCACTTAATTTTTGTATCCTAGTTACAGTATCTATAAAGATAAATCTTAAAGTACAATATTAAAGCTCTTTTTACAGTAACCTAGGTATAAGTTATGCTTTGTATTGGCTGTGTTCTGTGAATTCTGTATTTAAAGGATAGTATTCTGATATTAGTTACCATATCCAACTGTCTCCAGCTGTTAGGAGTGCCAGGATCCGATACCTAGAAACTACTCTAAGTAGGGTAACTCCACTTGGAATTGGAATCTCTGTCTCCAACACCCCCCTCCGGCACTCTTATAGGGCCTGCATGTCATTATATATATCTATCTTAGTTGTATCCTGTGACTATAATGTCACAGAATTGAACGTGATAGAATAATACCATATATGTTGCTATTGTCTGTCCGACTGGATCCTATTTACAAGATACATTACAGGAGATCTTCGGCTAGATCTGAGAAGTAGAATAGAGTAAATCAGTCTACTATCTAGAAAGTTACTAGACTTCAAAGATGAGATATCTTTGACATATGCCTTATGTAACAGGACATTTTTGCATAAAGATATGATTTTGAATGTTAGAGGATCTCTACAAAGAGCCAACACATTCTCATCTACCCTACAATCATTGAATGAGTTTAGAACTCCTACAAAGCTCTACTGAAGAAGCCAATAGACTTCTTGAAGTATTACAACTAGGTTAAGGAAAGTATCATAGTTGCAGGAATAAACACCAATACCAAACAATGACTAAAGCCTTGTTACCTACGACAGCCGCAAGTTGCTAATGAAGGGATTATCTACTGGTCTGGTAGAATAGCTTCCTGCAAATCAGTAAGAAGTTACCTAAAAGATATCTATTAGTTTATTCAGGATTTATAAAGATTTAAAGTTCATGACCTAGAAAGGTTGCATATATGACTACTCCTGTAGATACAACCCTTAAATAAAACCAGTCATTTCATCAATAAGAGGAACAATTGTGGCCAGCATAGTTCAGCTTGAGAACTAGGCCATAAGTCTAAAAATTCCAAAGATTGGATAATTACTATTAAAAACAATACAGTTCTCCAATTGGTAAAATCATAATTACTAAAGAGGGTATGATGGTTTTCAGCATCTCCTGGTGTTTGCACTTGAGGAAAATACTCAATGTTGTAAGTTATAGTAAGAGAGGTGTATAATTTGTACAAGAAATAGATATAGTCTGCGAACACTCAGAAGTAGAATATAAATATCAAAGTGCCTCTCAAGATTTTAGACATCATCAGGCAAGGGAGAAGAAACCTTAAAAATATAATATTGTTTTCACAATTCTATTCTACTTTACTTTACTCTTAGTAATCATAAATGAAACGAGTAAATCTTTTGAGCCTTCCTAGCCAAATCTCCATCTACCAAACAAATCTCAATTGGCCTCAACAATTCTGAGTCGGTAAAGATCATCTATACCTAACAACAACCAAGAGTTGCTAACTGATGAATTATCACCATATCCTATAGAAGGGCTTCTCCTCTACATGAGGAAGGTTATTGGGAAAGATTCTATTAGTTAGTTATTGAGTAATCATAACTAGAAGTCTTCAACCTCAAGCAGAATGATAAAATGTAACTCCAAAATAAAACTGATTTTTTCATCGATGGAGAAAGCAATTGGAGCCAACATAGTTTGAATTAAGAACTAGGCCATAGTCTAAAAACTCTGAGTATTGAGGAACTATTACTGGTGATAATAACACTCTCTAAGAAATAAAATAGTAAATACCAGAAAAGAGTCTAATGGTTTTCAGGGTCTCATGGTGTTCGCACTTTTGGTGAATACCTGACATTGCAACTTAATTTTAAAAAGGTATGTAATTTGTATGAGAGTTAGATATAGTTCAGGAATACTCTGATAAGGGAAATATAAACATCAAAGTGCCTCACAAGCTTTTAAACATCATCAAGTAATAGGGAAGAGACTATAATAATATAAAATTGTTTTTATGATTCTATTCTACATTACCTTACTAATAGTAGTCATAAACAAAATGAGTAATACTTGAGCCTTCCTGGGCAATCTCTGTCTACAGAAACAAATCTCACTTTGTAACGAGACTCCACGGAGTACTATTACAGTTAACCAAACCTATACCCATACAGGTATCGAGAGACTACCATGGTAGGAATGGTGGTAGACTAGAGTCTACCGGCTAGAGGTACTGTTGGTTGGGTACCTCGGTTGGGCATACTATACCATACTAAGAAGTATACGGGTACTAGTAAGGAGCGGTAGTTACCCTACTCAGTAGGGTAACCTAAGTAGTGAATTTGGGAGTTACCTTGAATTACTCAACAGTGTGTCCAGGTAGAGTTACCCTACCTTTGGACTAAAGTTACCCTCCCTTGGGTTATGGGTTACCCTGTTATAGAGCCAAGTTACCCTACCTTGAAAGTGACTTGTTATACAGGACTTCAGGAGAAGTTACTAGATTGTTTGTCACATGAAACTATATAGGGTGTTCAAATCTCAGGTTGTGCAGATCACTCCCACACAACCAGTTGAGCTCCGAACAAGCTGTAACTTGGAGGTGTGGTGGCTAACACCCCTCTCCGGCTCCGTTATAAGTCCCTGGTGTCAAGAGCTACAGTCTGGAGAGTTGCTGTAAGCCTAGTAAATATCTTCAGGTGGAGATGCTCCTGTAACACCATATACATTCCCGCCGTCCGTCCAACCAGAGGCTATTCGCAGGATATATGAAGGGGTAGAGGTTAACCTAGAGAATAGTCTCCAGGTAGTTTCGTGTAAAGCGGACCAAAACTGATGGAGTAATGCTACTTTGAAGTCTAAGGTAGAATGTGAGGTTATAACCAGTTGTAACGATCCCCTTTCAGATAGTTAATTCTTGGCGACGGGGAACGATCCTTATCTTTTCTTTCTCTTTCTTTCTTTGTCTTACGATAGCTCTAGGCCTCTGCCTATGTTACTGATAGTACAAGACCTTTGTCTTCTATCGGAAACACCTATCGTAAGCTTTCTCTAACTCGTCTTCGTGACAAGTATTTCTTGGCGTAAGGATAATGTTGCAATAAGGATAAAGATCGTAAAGGTGTTTTATATTCATTAAAGTAATAAGTAGGAAAAGTACTTAGAACAAAGCATGAAGAACCTATCTTCCTCGGCCGCATCGGCCTCCTTATGTAGTGTTCTTCCCGCCTTTAATCATGTGACCTAAAGTGGTCACATGTGCGAAACCAAATCATAACATACTAGTCATGTGACCAAAGTGATCACATGCTCAAAGCCCATGACCTTATAGCAAGGTCATGTGCAAAACTCATAAACCAATCATAACACAATAAACAAGTCATATGACTCGACTGAGTCATATGCGCGAAACCCATGACCTCATAATGAGGTCATGTGCGAAACATAAATCATATGCGCAAGGCTTACCCACAAGGCACACTTGCAAGGCATACTCGTCAGGCGCACATCCCATGTCTCATATTAGAGCCATGTGCGAAAGCATCACAAATCCCACACATAACAAATCATATAACTCGAATGAGTTATATGCGCAAAACAATAACACTAACATACTTGTGACTCATAACCATGTGTCACGTGAAAACCTTTTCCCTGCCAAGCCACATTCGTGACACCGGTACAGGTACTTGGTTATTGGTTTTGTTTTATGTTTTGTTTTAAGTATCACTTTGATACTTGGTTTGTTTTAAGTATTGTTTGATACTTGGTTTTGTTTTATATTTTGTTTTAAGTATCACTTTGATACTTGGTTTGTTTTAAGTATCGTTAGATACTTGGTTTTGTTTTATATTTTGTTTTAAGTATCGCTTTGATACTTGGTTTGTTTTAAGTATTGTTTGATACTTGGTTTTGTTTTATATTTTGTTTTAAGTATCACTTTGATACTTGGTTTGTTTTAAGTATCGTTTGATACTTGGTTTTGTTTTATATTTTGTTTTAAGTATCGCTTTGATACTTGGTTTGTTTTAAGTATTGTTTGATACTTGGTTTTGTTTTATATTTTATTTTAAGTATTGTTTGATACTTGGTTTGTTTTCGTTCATGCTAGGCATGAATAGATTTTATATTTAAAAACCGCTTCTTTCTACGATAGAAAAGGCAGACTTCAACAGACAGTATTTCAATATACTTAGTTGAACTGTTACTTCTTTGTTCCTCAGTACACCCTCGAAGCCTCCTTTAGTTTTCAGCTCTTGCCTCCTCTCTGGAAGAGCAGGCCACCTGCCAACTATCGTATCTATTACCGATAATGTGATTAGCACCTTGTGAACACGTTACAGAGGTTACCGAAGGCTAGTAGGCGAGGTAAACGAAGTCCGTTGTCCCAAAAGTGTAATAGTATTGGAGAATCATTTGGGACTCTGAGAAACTAGTCTAGGGTCATGATAAGACCTGTTTCTAGGAGGGTTGACTGTAGGTAGCACCTATTGATAGTCAACATCCGAAGAGGTCTATCTGGGAGCTATGTGGCCATCATCTGGAATGATATGTAATAGAGTAGAACTGGATAGATGTTCAGGGGCTGCAGATGCTTGTAGAAGACTAAGTGTATATGGGTAGAAAGTTCTATAGTTGGTATCACATCAACTCGGACATGATAGCATGCTACTGACATGTCCGTGATATGAACAGTTTTTACTCCTGCAGTTGCATTGTAGATGTAGCGGCTAAAATACTTCTATCAGGTGGATGTTAGAAAATCACAAGAGTAGTCTAGTTTACTACAGGGGATCTTTGGTCTGACCCGTAGAGGTTAGCTAGGCAGCATAAGGGAGTTGGGTGCTCGCAAATACAGAGTAGTAATGGGGACAAACTGGCAGTCTATGAAATCTACTTAAGTATATGCGAGTTCTCCTCTACTCTGTCAATCAACTACCTCTTGAGATCAGGACTTAATTGAGTAAAAGCTGTGGCTTAACGATATTAAGTTTTACCGTTTTGTTTCTTCAAACTCTACTGTTGAGACCTTTGACATTTATTATATTTGTTCACTTTGTGGAAGAATTCATTTCGGTACGGTCGCAACCTTAGGATCCATCTTCCCAGAGAGAGTCCCCATTACATGCTTAGCCTAGACAACTCTGAGTCTATACAGGTTGTCTCCACCTACTACCCACTACCCTACTGTGAATGGCACCATTGATAATTAAACATGCCTTAGTTCATGAACACCCCTGACAACTGGCCACAATTTCCATTGATACAGGGGTTAACTTCTAGGTTAATAGGCCATAGGCCTCCTACCATATTTTTAGTATGGTATCATAAGAAATCGGTTTATAATTACTCTAAAGCCTACTTCAAGTTCTCAAGCACTAGATATATCTTCAATAATCTGGACAAGTGTAGCAAGTGAAATATTTGCAGCCCCGTCAAAATGCAAATTTTTAAATCCTATTATACTTTTTCTGGGAACTTTAATTATAAAAAAAAAAAACAGCCGCTATTCTCCTCTTCAATCGCAGAGTTTTTTTTTTTTTTTTTTGAAACCAACCAGCTCGTCAAGAATCCATACCTATTGAATTTAAAAATCATGAAATTTCTGGAGCACCTTTTGGACTGCTCTAGTCATACCAGAGGAGGAAACCCAAACAATATATCGCACAGCTCGATTGTTTGAGAGTCTCCGGCATGCGAATCATCACTGGAATAATCTCACCTCAGCAAACACCCCCAATCACTCGACAAAACCGGTCACGTGCTAGTCACCATGTCTCACTATTCAACTTGATCATACATATCATACCCACTCCCTAAACTTGAAAAACCTCAACACAACCTTGAAAACTAGTAGTATCATGACCTCTTTAAATAACCCCAACCCAACTCCTCTCGCCAGCAAAGCCAATCTAACTCCACAACTCGCAACCTTCCACAAACCCCACAGCCACATTCACAATCAACCAAGCAATCAAAAATGTCCCACCTAGCAACTCGAGATCTCCTCGCTGAATTATGCACTATAGGTGGCTTCGCACACTTCATCAGTGCCCTCTGCGATATCTATTTAAGCCTCCCGACAACCGCACCGGAAGTGGAACTTATCCGGTTCACACTGTCTAAATTGCAGGTATGCCAGGCACGGATTATTTTCTCTAGGCCGACAGAGCACTCAGTCTACGTTTCCGAGAGGAGGGTTTTGGGGGCGCTACGTGAGGAATTGCTTGCTTTGGCACAGGAGGTGGGTGCAGCAGTTGCCCAGGAGGAGGAGAGTTTATCGAGGAGGGTCGGAGGGGGTAAGCAGTTTGGGGAGTGGGGAGAGCTCCTCGCTGAAATATGCACTATGGTTGGCTTCGCACACTTCATCAGTACCCTCTGCGATATCTATTTAAGCCTCCCGACAACCGCACCGGAAGTGGAACTTATCTGGTTCACACTGTCTGAATTGCAGGTATGCCAGGCACGGATTATTTTCTCTAGGCCTACAGAGCACTCGGTCTACGTTTCAGAGAGGAGGGTTTTGGGGGCGCTACATGAGGGATTGCTTACTTTGGCACGGGAGGTGGGTGCAGCGGTTGCCCAGGAGGAGGAGGAGAGTTTATCGAGGAGGGTCGGAGGGGGTGAGGAGTTTGGGGAGTGGGGAGGTCCCCGCAGGTGGTTTGAGGGAGGGGTGGTGTATGGTTGTTGAGGATACCATGTGGGGTTTTTTTAAAATATGATAGGTTTGTTGTGATACTAGTGATAGCTTTTGGGTAAGAATGAGACCGGAAAAAAAATCCGGTTGTCATACAACTCTTTTAGCCTTCTTCAAATCAGCTTTGAGACCTTAAATTATCCCAAAATCCAATATCTATATCCAATTCTTCCCATAAGGTAAAAACGAGAAATGCATACGTGATTAGAGGTTCTTGATTTACCGAAATGCTCGCCATCACAGATACGAGAAGAGCAAAAATGTCTCTGGAACATCACGACGCCTCTACCATCTGGTGATCCTTTCCTAATGCAGTACAGGGGACAGACCCACACCCCTACCGCATTAACTGGCGATAGCGGGCCAGCACTAAGTATGTCAAAATAAAGTGTGGCGCAAGTACGCCATTGCCAAGACTGTAGTAGTATATCAAGTCTTGGCTTGGGATTCACTATTGCAGCTACAGTCAATTAAATCTATCTACAAGTTCTCCAACCTCATTGTTAGCAACATCAAGTTCCTCCTCTGCAGTCTCAACTTCAACTGCCATAGATCCTCTATGTCATCACCTGGTCCCCCCGGATTTCCCCAGCCCTCAATCTCTTCCTGGCCTTTTCTGTTAGGCAGAGACAACTTGATAGACTTCAAGATTGTCTAGGCCAATCGAGATTCGTTTTTGTAGACGGAGATTGTCTAGGAAGGCTCGGACTTGGCTCGTTTCGTTTATGACTACTAGGAGCGAAGTAAAGTAGGTAAAGTAGGGTAGAATCGTAAAAATAATATTATATTGTTAAGGTCTCTTCTCAATTGCTTGATGATGTCTAAAGCTTTGGGAGGCACTTCGATATTTATATTCTGCGTCTGAGTGTTCGCGGACTACATCTATTTATCATACAACTATGTACTTCTTCAATCATAATTTCATGACGTCGAGTTTTCTTCCAAGGTGTGAACACCTGTGGACCCTGAAAACCATCACACCCTCTTCAGTAATTATGATATTTCTTCTTAGGAAGCATGCTGACCCCAATAGTAATATCCTGATTAGCAGAGTCTGT
The DNA here is from genome assembly GCF_000151645.1 of Tuber melanosporum. Taxonomy (NCBI): domain Eukaryota; kingdom Fungi; phylum Ascomycota; class Pezizomycetes; order Pezizales; family Tuberaceae; genus Tuber; species Tuber melanosporum. The sequence goes on from NW_003299019.1 coordinate 680,768, forward strand.
AGACTTATGGCCTAGTTCTTAAGTCGAACTGAGTTGGCTCCAATTGTCTTCGCCATTGATAAAATAATCAGTTTTATTCACAGCTATATCTGCAAAGGTGGTCATCATTACAACTATCATAGGTCGTCTGACTCCGATTCTTTGTAACTCCATACCTAACTGATAGATTTTCTCTGGATGACTTCCTATTAACTCGCAGGAAGCTATTCCACCAGATTGGTAATTAATCCCTCGGTCAGCAACCCTTGGTTGCCCTCTGGGTAGTAGGTTTCAGTAATCATTGTAGTATTGGGAATCACCCCATGACTACGACATGTTCCGAAACCCAGTTGCAACACTCCGTGAAGTTCGTTGGCTTCTTTGGTAGTGTTTCTTTGGATTTCTAGACTCTTCTGATGGATGTAAATGTATTGGTCTCTAGTAGAGATCCTTTACCATTTGGTATCATCTCTTTGTGCCAAATCGTCCTGTTACTTATGGCCCATTCCAAAGGTGTCATGTCTTTGGAGCCAAGTAACTCTCTAATTTGTTGACAGGATTACTCCGTTCTACTTCTCAAGCCTAGCCGAAGGTTCCCTCCCATATATCCCGCGAACAGGATCTGGTCAGATGGACGGCGACAACGTATATAGTGTTATTCTAACACCTTCAATTCTGTGGTAATATAGTCACAGGACGCAACTGAGATTAATATATATGATGATGCGTGGGCCCGGTAAGGGAGCCGGAGGGGGGTGTTGGAGACCAGAGATTCCGATTCCGAGTGGGGTTACCCTACTTAGGGTGGTTCCTAGGTATCGGGTTCTGGTATTCCTAACATTTTCACCAATCTCCTACAATAAGATCTTCTAGAGGAATATCCTTAATGGAAAGCTCCTCGCTACAGGAGCCATCAATTGGTAATGCTAGCCCCACCTTCTGAAAAGAAGAGACAAGCAGCTCACACTTTGTAGTGCAAAACCTCTCTCAAGCATTAGCAAGGCAGTGCTGTACTAGGACTCAGGGATCATCTACTGCACTAGTATAGCTACTCTCCCGTAAATCTTCCCCAGATTGCTCTTCATAAAGGTCCAGTGCATCCTCCACTAATACTCCTAGAATGTCCTTTAATGGTTTGATTATTGTAACATCGAGTGGTTGCATCAAGCCAGTGCAGCCAGGGAGAATCATCGCTGGAATAATATCATGAGAGCGAAGGGTGTCTAAGACTGCGTTGGTCTTATGAAATTTTGCTAAGTCAAGTGCTAGTATTCTTGGGCCTGAGGAGAGTACAGGTATGAGCATATTTGTTATCCAATTGACAAATACTGACTCATTTGTATAGGCATTCAGATTAAACTGTACTGCAACCTGGGAATCATACCAAGCAATCTCTGCTGCCTGTCATTGCTGATCTGAGCTGCAGGAGAGAATCTCAATGCTCTTGAACAAGATTAGAGGCTTGATACGCATTACACCATCTGCAAAAATGCAAAGTATAATGGTTGCTTGCCTCTTGTCCCATCTACTTCAAGTGCTGTGAACTTGGACAGTATGCAATCTTCAGTTGGTATAAGTTAGACCATCCAGAAATTCAAATAGTAAGGGAGTTTCGTTCGTGTTGCAGATACTATTTAAAAGATACCTTCCTACTACAAACAACTCATCATCTGTCCCTAGTCTCAGTTGAGCATTGTGGTAAACATATCTGACAAAATCGAGACACTCTTGCAGGTAGTCGGCAGGAATCTTTTGTGACTTATTTGTTACAAATCATAAGGTGATATTATGATGGACAAGAAAACCAAAAAACCACCAATTAGAAAAAATAAAAGCTCGAATATCAATTGTAGGATATGTCTTGAGAAACACAGCTCAAGCAGTACAACAAAGCAAGCTGCATCGAACAGACTTGCACTCATCCCTTCGTGTCCGATATGCCTCATACAACTTTTCTTCCATTTCAGGCCACCAGCAATTCTGTACTCCTTTATCATTTCTCTGCGTACTCTTAGTATCATTGACAATCAGCATCATTGTACCTAGCTTTCACCACCTCTGAATTGTTGTTCAAGTCACAAGTTACCTTGAAGCTACCTCTCTCTCTGTTGGGCTCTGCAAGTCTGTAGGACCAGAAGGGATTTGTGGTAAATCCAAAAAGATAGAACTTGGAGTTTAAACTCCCTTGTATATGTATGTACTGTGAACCTCCTTCCATAGTTTTCTAAAGAGTCACAGGTTTAGTAAAACTGACTTAGAATTTTTTCCCAGTTATTCTATTGATAAATGTGAGCTTGCCTGAGGCTTTCAACTAGCAGCTACTAGTACACTCCCTTGCTGGATATCTTGCAATGACTGGACTGGAACTGGAGCAGGATTTATTGGTATACTTGGAAAGATACTGGCAGGCACTATGCTCTGTGAATCATTGTTGATACTAACTGAATCTTCAAAAATATATATGTTGTTGGAGGTCATGGGAGGACTCAGATAGGGTGCAATAGCTGAGTATTCTTGGTTTATGTTGGGATAATATGTAGGAGGCATAGTTGATTGAGTACCAGGGGGCTTAGATATCATAATAGATAGTATTTGTACTTTCAGGTTCAAATTAGTATTATTTATACTACAGGTACTAGGAGAGCTTGAGGTCCAAGTGACAAAATCTTCTGCTCCAAGCTGAGGTGAATCGTGAGAAACTGAACACTGCCTCCAGCACTATGTTGACGTTGAAATTTGTATTATTAATTCTTTAAGACAAAGCTGAGCTGAGACCGAGGTGATTTACCTCAGCCACACTTTATTTCAACATGCTTAGCGCTGGCCCGCTATTGCCAGTTAATGCGGTAGTTTGCTCTCCTTAGCAGAATCTGTAATTCGTATAATATGACACCCTGCAAATTTTCGATGCTGGTGGTAAGGCTGTAAACCGATTTAAAATTCACGCCTCTAATTGGCCTGGGGCTGCTATTGACCTGTACTGCACAAAAAGCGAGGAAGGACGAAATACTAGGATGGATAAAACCGCTACTTGCGCATCAGAGGCTGTCCAGAGAGATCCTTTGCCCTTATTTTTGAATTATCTTCTTCTGTAGTAATTTACCTATATCAGGTTAAAAAAAGAGAGAAAAAACTCGGAGTGAGGTCTATGCAGGGTGAATATTTCTTATTGGAGAGGTAACAGTTGACACTTCTCGTTCTACAGTTTTACCCCTCCTTTTGATGGCGAATTGTTGTAGCCTAGCGGAACGATTGATCGACAATAATGGGACTCGTATGAGTTCACCACAGAGTGAAGGATGGTTGGAGTGAAATGTGTGTTTTCGATGTTAGGTACAGAGGGAAAAACTCAAGAGAAAGGAGAGAATAAAGCTTCATTAAATAGAGTTTGTGGCGGCCGACATCCCACATGTGCACACTACCCAATGTGTCTTCTAGACCTTGCTGAGCCCCAACCCAATCCCAATACTATTCCACGATGGGATTACTCCATCACCTTTCCGCTCAACACTGCTGACTGGAGTGCACTGGAGTGATGAGTACTTTCTCAGCGGAGGAGGGAATGGACGAATAATCCCTCGTGTCGACCTTTAAATTAGTCTCACACAATGCACACCGAGGCCGGGTGATTAACTATGACGATGAGACGCACAAAAGGGGGGGTTATATCTACAATTCAGCAGGACGGCTGGACTTTCACACTTAGGGGCTTGATCAACTAGATAGACCTGCAAAGGTTTTATCAAAAAAGTTGCTCAAACACAAACTAAGTACTATATTCCATGGCAAAGCGAGCCATATCCAGGCTTGGCTGATATAATAGACCTAGCTTTGGTCGAGATTGTGGTGACAGTAATTTCCAGGTAAGAGCTTGCTATACAGTGGAATGTGTTATCACTGACGATTGTCAAAGTTTCTGATAGCTTCTGTTTAGCACTGCAACACATTAAGAAATACACAGAACTCAGTGGGAAAACCAGAAGTTAGTTTTTCGAGACATCGCTGCCAATAAAATCTAAACTTCCTACGCAAAATTAACACAGAAAACCCTTCGGCTCATAGAGGCCAGGGATACAATACACGGACTTCTCGCTCCGAGTCCCAGAGCATTGAAGTGTCATAACAGGGTGGGAACAGCTGTTCACATGGTGAACCCCCATAGACACAGGGTAAGCCTGTTGAACCTCCTGGTTTTCTAAGTTCTGTGAATTTCCCAGTGTATTGTAGTGCCTACTTAACAGAAGTTATTAGAAACTTTGACAATTTTCAGTGATGAGACATTCTACTGTATAGCTAGTTCTTACTCCGAACTCGCCATCCACACACTGGTATTCCTAGACACCCGCACTAGCGAAGCGTCAAAGGGGAGACGAAGTATCAATAACAAGAAGGGCGACCATGGTGGTAGCAATGGGAAGGAGAAGCCCAATAACAACCACCAGCCGAGCCAGCCCAACCGAAAATGAAACAAAGCCTGAACGAAGCATTCGCGGGCATCAATGAAACCCTCATGTAAATAGTTGACACGGAGGGCAACCCCTGAGCTCCGAGTGACTACTAGTGATGCTTCTTTCGAGATGGCGCTCTATCCAAACGGCGATCCCCCTAATATGACACGGCATAGTTTCACAGGGCTATCATAGGGAGGATATCGCTTCTATAGAGCCAACTAAATTAAATAAGAATGCCGGTCTTTCTCCCGAGGAGCTTGTAGTTCTCACGCGTGTTTGGAGTGCTACGATATCCGACCCTGCAATATTGGGCCAGGGGAACACGAAACAAACACCTCCGTTTATACAATTTCCACTGCCATCTTCATTGTTAGCGATTCGATGCGTCCCAATACTACCATAGTCAAATACTACAATGATTGTTCTCCGCAAGTTTACTTCCTTTATGAGACCTACCCTTCTCTATATTCCAAATACTTTGTGGCCTATTTTGTGCTTTTAACAGATGAGCAACTCTTATCTGTTTGGTTTTTTTCTGCTCAAACTGTGTTTTTGGTTCACGGATCTTTACTAGCCCATCCTTAGTTCCCATATCAAGCCGCAATACTTACTAGTACTACACATAGGTCAATTCCATCTCTTATAAAGAATATCACAACACCTGGAATGACTAGAAATTCTGGAAAGGCTGAAGGGTGACATCCACCCTCGAGCGTGATAGCATGTACAGGCATACAAAAAGTGGAAAGCAAAATATATAGTCAGAGCCCGCTAGCCTGTCGCACGTCCAAGAACCGAGTC